>NW_027108424.1:175516-181329 GCF_000696795.3 Halyomorpha halys
TATTTTAAATGTCTGCTTATTCCCTCTTGTTTATTCACTATAATAATTTTTCCCAGGGCTTTTATATCTACAATATATAAATTAATATTTTAGAAAATATTTATTTAAAAAAAAATTATATTACAGTTAAAAATTAATTAAATCAATAGTTTTTTTATATTTAAGCAAAATTTATTATTTCTTTAACTTAAATCAAATTTTGAATTATCTTCTTTTCAGTCTCCAATAAAAACCTCTACTTTAGCAATGTAGTTAACAATGGGACTTCTATTGCTTGTTATAGAATTCCAGAGATGGGCAAAAATTAGCTGTAGTCGAAACTAATAGCTAACATTGTCATGGATACGATATTTATTTATCAATTGTTAATTCATGTATAAGTGTTGTATCCATGGCAATTCTAGCTATTAGTTTTAACCATAGCTAATTTTTTCCCATCTCTGGTGCTCTCTATTGGATCCTTAGTTATTTTTGTTTACAAAATGGATGGGTAGTTTCTTACTTGTTCAATTAATTTAAGAGTTGGGTATACATCACATTAAAATTTCTTGTGTTTATTTTATAATTGATCGCAACATTCTGATTTTCACTTACTGTTAATGCAAAAAAAAATTTCTTTTAAAATAAATTTTTTCTCTATAAAATATTTTAACATCTTGAAAATCAAAATCAAAATTAAAAAAATATGTCCTTTTACAGCATGGTGTTGTACAAGTGCAGTTTTTTATTATACTTAAGATTTTATGATTTTTTTTATTCTAATATTTAAAAAAATATTTAATAGTCTAGTGTGTTGGCCTGAAACTGTAGTGGAATTTATTTTGTATACACCAAACTTAAAAATTTCAAATTTCTTTGTACTTTTTAAAAAACTTTTTTCCATTAAACGCTAATTCCTTCTCCATTTCTATATCCCTTAGCTGTTCAAAAATACAATTTAAATAATAGAAAATTGGTTTAAATAGTTAAAAATATATACATAAATAGAGATTCATGATTGTTAGAAATTTTCACCTCTCCAGTTAAATGTTATACAAAAAAAGTATATTACATCATACACATTTTTTTTTGTTCATATATTTACCCAGTATATCTAAAAAATTTTGGTGGTTGGCAACAATTATGGCTCCTCTATCTTGCTTCAATATGTCTCCTCTTCTAAGACTCCATTCAATTCCTAATATTTTCGTGTAATGCTTAACAACGTTTGATCCAAGCCTAGATAGTGAATAAATAATTCTAGTGAGTCACCAATATAAAATAAAAAATGGGTATATTATTGGGTTGTAAAATAAGTTGGTAGCGTTTTTTGCAGGTGGTTTCAATAAAAAAATCATATTCTTGTAAATATTTTTAATCAATTATATATGACCCATTTTGATCTATTACATGTTGCCATCTTTCAGGTATTTTTTTAATTCCGTCCTCCCAAAATGTTTGCAAAGACAGGTGAGGATGGGCGTTATCGTGATGGAAAACTATGCCTTTGCGGTTATGAGACACATATGATTTGAGATACTTGCACGAGATATGTTAGGGGTTTCTGCGATATCCCATATCATAGAGTGAGGGCTGTTTGTGACCGAGCACTCTGTCTTCCAAGTCACAATTTCCAGTTCTGAACCGAGCAAATCACTTACAGACGGTCCTTTCTCCTAAGGCATCACTGCCATACACACTGCAAATTTTGTTAACCGTCTATGCAGCAGATTTTCTTTTTCGGAAATAAAAAATCATTAAATGACGAAAATGAAATTTTTCTCCTCCATTTTAAGCAAGCAAAATACCACTTAAAGATAAGGAATGTTGGTTAAAACTGATGCATAAAAGCACCTTAACAAATCCTTTTTTAGAATATGTAAACATTATTGACCGAGTAAACATGAGTTTATAAATACAGAGAGGATTGAAAAACGCTATGAACTCATTTTACAACCCAATATTAGTAATGCCATTCTAATCTATTTAATTAACACATCATTTTTTCGTCTGTTATAGAACCAGTTTATATTTATGGGTCGATTATGTTCTTTCTTTGTGTGCCAACCAGTGTGTGGAGTGTGGGAATAGATACTAATTTGGAAATTAAACTGTACTACTGTTCCATGATATATTAGTGGGTTGTTCATTTTTAGCAATTTAATTTGAAGAAAGTGAAAACTATAATATGAGAAGAAAATGGTTGGGAATGCAATGAGTTAAGGAAACAAATAAGTAATACTTTATGATTGGAGAAGTTTGTCGAGGGGTGCGGTCAGCAAAGAACAACATAAATAAACAAAACCATATTTATTTATTGTATGCCAATGTTTCGACCTGAGTTTCAGGTTTTCATCAGGGCTATAGAACAAAAGAGATAACAACAACATTTAGAGAAACATAAAATTGAAAATAGTATACAAACAAATTTGGAATTATACAAAATATTGAATTGAATCTTATTTTGAGTATTGAGTGTTATGTTGTTCTTTGCTGACCGCACCCCCCCCCCCTGACAAACTTCTCCAATCATTAATCTACGGTCAACTACCTCATCAAGTAATACTTTTTTTTTTAATAACTTTAATTTTTTACATATATTTACTTTCTAGATTTATTTATTAGATGTATATTATTTTATTTTTCTTTCCTCTTCCTCAATTTAACTTTTACTTATTCTTATAAAGCTTTTATATTCTTATAATATTCTGACTATATATTTTCTTTCAACTCTATATATGTATCTATATTGTTTTTTATTTTTTAATTTTCTAATTATTCTGTAATCCTTTTTAATCATGATTTTGGTTTTTATCTTGTTATTTGTTCTTAATCTTGATGAAAGCCTGAAATTCTGGGTGAATCATTGGCACTAATAATCATGAGAGATAGTTGACCATGGATGACTTATACGAGGAGAAGATGGTTAGGGGGGTGCAGTCAAAATAAAACAAATAAGTTGAAGTAACTTTTTTAATTATGTCAATGTTTCAGCCAGAATTTCTAGCCTTCCTCAGGGCTAAGAACAGAACAAGATAACAAACAATGAATACAAAGATATCTTTCCTTTTTATTTATTCTTTTTCCCATCCAAGATTACCCAACACATGCATCGTTGAAATAATTGACTAAAATATAGTTAAAGTTCATATATGTTAAGATAAATAAGTAAATATATTAATTGATACCGAAGTTTCAATAATGTTTAATTATTGTATATATACATCCTCAAATGTAGCAACGGCAAAGCATTACCGGGGCTGCTAGTTGAACTTAAAATTGTAAATAAACACCATTCGTCCAAATTTAAAAACATATTTTCATACATGCTTACCCATATTATTATTTATTTATTACTATTTACAACTGTACATTCATATACATACATCCAGTAAATTTTATTTTAGTTTATAATAGAGTGACACAGGCTTGTAGAGAAACTACCCATTGGTAGCACTCTAATGACATTTTACATAAGAAGGTCTAGTGGCCATCGTCTTTTCAAGCACCTTGGAGGATTATCAGGAATGGAAGAGGAAGCAAGGTTAGAAACTAGTGGGTTTGGGAGTTTATAATGTAAGGAATGGTATCTGGTTCGGGCAAGATCGGTTACATATGGAACATTAAGGTCTTTATGTATGATTTTATTTATGAAAAAGTAAGGAGCATTAAGGATTTTGGATTGTAAGCATGCACATATTAAAATTCCAATAATCAAAGACCCCTTCTAAATTAATACTCAGGCCATCCGTAGCTCAGATGGTTAGGCCTAGGTCTATCGTTCTGAGATCTGCGGGCGGCGCCGGTTTGAATCCGGCCTGGGGTGTTGACTTTTTCAGTTTAATTAAGTGGCAGTCCCATAAAATGAAAAGCTTGACCCATTTCCCCACCATGGTTAGAATAGGTTGGTCACCTGTCGATAACAAGGTAAATACCAACATCGATATGGATTGATTTTAAAAAAATAAAATAACACTCCTCAGCAACGGACTGTCCGTTTTCAAACGACTCCACTGTACTCTCACAGATATATTTTTAATAGTGAAATTTCATAACCGACCAAAATAAAATTAAAAAAAAAAAAAATGTTAACCATTACCCTCAAAATTTATATTTTGAAGTTTCAAAAATTGTAGAATTCAAAATCGAATAAAAAAAAATCCATCCGTCTACTCTAACCAGTTTTTCTCCGTTATGACTAGGGCGTTTTTTAAAATGTTTTAATTTAGCATTAAATTATTAAATTCACCTCAAGATGTTCCTCGAAACTGTACATTCCAATTGGCTAATTTTTTCTATTATGTTTTATATATGGTATAATCATTTTCATTCCTTTTTGTTAACTAATATAATAAATAATTCATTTTAATGACTCGCCATTGTGCCATATTTTTTAGCATTTTTCTTTGTTTTATCGTTCGTCATGTCTCAAAGCGAACCAAGAAAAATATTTCACAATTGTTAATAACTTAACGGATCAAAATGGATTTTAAAAACATTTTTCTTTATTTTAATCATTAATTCATAATTAAATTTATGTAAATAAGCTATTATGTATACAAGGCTTCTGAAAATAAGTTGACCCTGAATCCAGCAAAAAGCAATGCCAACCTTATCGGTTTAAAAATCTAACTTAATTCTCTTCCTTATTATCCATTGCCACAGGTCTACAACATACTTATTCAGTTTCAAATCACTTATGATCAATATCTAACACGGAATAACCATATTTCCCAAATAACCCATGAAACCATCTCAATCCTTAACCAGCTTCTGTGGTTCTGCAATTCTCTTGGTCCTCCCCACTTCGACTACTGTTGCTTAGTGGAGTATGCATTACCCTAGACCCTATAGTACAAGAACCCAAGATGCAAAAAGAGGCAGTTATTTATTTCACCCCAATTTCTGATTACTAGTAAAAATTGATGAGTCTGCCAATACAATACAAAATGGCGGCTGTTTCAAAACGTTAAAACAAATTAATTTTTCATTCAGAGCTCTATATCTTTAAAATTACAAATAATACCTAAACCTAAGAGGACATTATTTAAAGCAGAGTAAATTTGCTGAAATATTAGCCCTAATAGAGCTATTTACCTTTAATAGTTCTCGAGATATAGCTTTATAAAAAGCAAAATTTCTTAAAAATGTACTGAAAGCTTAGTAGTTGGTAAATTTATTTTGAGAAATCTATATTTCAGGAACTATGTGATGTATAGATGTCTACTAGCACCAAAAATAAAGCTAGTTAATGTACTATAAAGTAGTTTATGACCTTAACCTTTGTAGTATTATTAATAGTAGTTTTCATGATATTTCCTAAAATAAATTGATTTATAGTTCTTTGGAGAATAAGTTTGATTTATGAAAACTTTTATTTCAGAAACCATTGGACGTACAGATGTCTGTAATTTTTCTATTGTTTTTATAAAATGTTTGAGTTTTGAAAAAATATGTCTCTAGACCAATTGGATTAATAATTAATAACGCACCGCATTAAACTAGCTGCAATTTGAGTTCTGACAGATATCTAATAAATCCTGAGATATTGTTTTTCATAAATCCAAAATGTCTGTCCGAACATCTAGAAATCAACATTTTGTGAATTTATTTTGTCAAATGTCAAAACTCCTACTCCTTCGAGGGTAAACGTCATCAACTACTTTATAGTAAATGAGGAGAAGATGGTTGGGGGTGCGGTCAATGAAACACAAATAAGTATGACCAACTTATTTTAATGTGCCGACGTTTCGGCTAGAGTTTCTAGCCTTCTTCAGGGCTAAAAACAAAACAAGATAACAATCGTCGACTTGATAACAACCACGCACCTACTC
>NW_027108424.1:184629-189281 GCF_000696795.3 Halyomorpha halys
TCTCCTCATTTATCATCCACGGTCAACTATCTCTCATAATTACTTTATAGTAAATTTAATTTGAGTGCTACCAGACAACTCAGATGTTTGTTGAGTAATAGTTTACATGAAATTTACTAAAATAAATTGATTTATAGTTGTTCGGACAAATTTTCATTTGCCAAATTTATATTCACTAAAACTACTACGCCTACGAAGATAAGTACCATAAACTACTTTATAGCAAGTTAATTTTCCTTTATTTAATTTTGGCAGATATATGTGCGTTTTGTGGATCAAGAGATACATTTTTTAAAAAATCCAACATTTTATACGAACAACTAGAAACTAACATTTTGTGAGTATATTTTCTCAAATATCATAAAACCAACTACTTCTACAAAGATTGCCATAATTAACTATTTTGTAGTAAATTTAACTAGCTTTAATTTGAGCGCTGGCAGACATCTGTACGTCCAATGGTTTCTGAAATAAAGTTTTTCATAAATCAAATTTATTGTCCGCACGACTATAAATCAATGTTTTTTAGAAAATATCATGAAAACTACTATTCCTACAAAGGTAAAGGTCATAAACTTCTTTATAGTCCATTACACTAGCTTTAATTTGAGTGCTAATAGACATCTGTACGTCACATAGTCCCTGATAGAGATGCGACATCGATAAAAAACATCAATGTTTTAAAACATCGATGTTCAATACTAAAACATCGATGTTAAAAAACCATCGACAAAAAAACATCGATGTTTTCGACCAAGTAACAGACTCTCAACCATGTTATATGTTACATCGTTTTAACATGGTGAAAAAGAAAATATTTCTCCACTTAACATAAGTTTTTCCATTTAACACGATTTAACATGTTAAACTAAAGATCATGAATACCCCTATGGTATAAGAAGGAAATATTTCTCCATTTAACATGTTAAAATATAGTTTTTGAATACCCCTAATATCCCTATTTATTATCTCAAGTTTAACTTTAGTAATTTAAAGGTTTTGAAAATATTGTCAGATAATTTGCCTGATCATATAACTTTTGTTTAAATAGAACTTAAATTTTTCATATTGTGAACTAACATAATTAATAATTTAATTTATGCAAAAATAATCAACTTGACTTGGTTACATATAATACACAAATTAATCTTACTAACTCACCTTAAATTGAGAATGTTCCTTGGCCGTAGAAAACCAAATGGTAATAATACCATACCGATCAGTGTACAAATTACTCCAAAGCAAAGCGGACAAGTGTAATATCGTAATTTCTTGTATGGTACAAGCGGTAGACAGTATACAACAATAACAGCCATTGCAATAACATGTTCACAACGTGGTATTTCATTGAGGATTACCATTTCTGAAAGAAATTTTAAATAATCAGTTTCTACTTTTAAGAAAGATTGAATGGCAAGACCTGATACTTCAATCTAAAGCAGATATGCTCCTAAACCTTCATAGTACAAGAGCCAGAAAGAAAAAAAAGTGAGTTATTTCACCACAATTTTTGATTAATTTGATAAAAACACTCTATAATTACTAGTCAAAATTGATGAGTCTGACAAGTATAGGTAGGGGGGATAAAAAATGGCGGCGGTTTCAAAACGTTAAAACAAATTAATTTTTCATTCAGAGCTTTATATCTTTAAAAATACAAATAATACTAGGAAACCTAAGAGGACATTATTTAAAGCAGAGTAAATTTGCTGAAATATTAGCCCTAATAGAGCTAGTTACCTTTAATAGTTCTCAAGATATAGCTGTTTAAAAAGCAATATTTTATGTAAATGTACTGAAAGATTAGTAGTTAGTGTATTTATTTTGAGAGATCTATATCTCAGGAACTATGTGACCTATAGATGTCTATTAACTTCCAAATTAAAGCTAGTTTAATGTACTATAAAGTGATTTATCACCTTTATCTTCATACGAATAGTAGTTTTTATGATATTTAACAAAATAAATTTACAAAATGTTATTTTCTAGTTATTCGGATAAAATGTTTGATTTTGAAAAAAAAAAAATATCTCTAGATCCATAAGACGCACATATGTCTGCCCGTACTCAAAATAAAGGTTTTAACTTACTATAAAGAAGTTTATGACACGTATTTTCGTAGGGGTAGTAGTTTTTAAGATATCCGCATATAAATATAAATTTGGCACATGAAAATTTGTCGGAGCAACTATAAATCAATTTATTTTAGCAAATTCATGAAATCTACTACTCCTACGAAAATATACATCATAAAATACTTTATAGCTCATTAAACTAGATTTAATTTGAGTGTTAATAGACATCTGTACGTCGAATAGTTTTTGAAATATAGATTTCTCAAAATAAATTCACTAACTACTGATCTTTCAATACGTTCTGTACAATATTTTTATGAGCTCATATTTTAGCAAATTTGCTCTACTTTAAATGACGTTCTCTTAGGTTTTCTTGTGTTGTTGCTACTTTTTAAGATATAGAGCTCCGATTCAAAAATTATATTTTTTTATCGCTTTGAAACAGCCGCCATTTTGTATTCCCCCTACCTATACTTGGCAGACTCATCAGTTTTGACTATTAATTATACATAGTTTTCATTAAAGTAATCACAAATTGGGGTGAGATAACTGTTTTTTTTTCTTCCCTTGTGCTCTTGTACTATAATAGTCGTGTTTGATATTTCAAACATGTGAACACTACGAAAGGTATCTCAAAAAATTGTTTTTTTTAAAAGTAGTGTATGTTTCCTTAATTTTTTGGGTTAGCAGTTTTAAATTAATATTTTCACAATATGTTAACTTTGTAATGAAGAGTATGTAGTTGACCGTAGATAATATGTATTAGGATAAGATGGTTCGAGGTATGGTCAGTAAATAATACAAGTGAGATAAGAGATCTAGTTTAATAGTGCGAACGTTTCGGCCACAGTTTCGAGCCTTCATCAGAGCTAAGAACAAAGAGTAAGATAACAACCAAAGAATAAAAAAAATAAAATAAAATAACAAAAAGAGGAAATATATACAGAATGATACAAGTAAAAAATTATATAGAATGAAAATTAATTAAAATAGATAAAGATAAAAATAAAGTGATTTCACTTCTTTGATTACTTTATTTTTATTCATTTTCATTAGTATAATTATGTACTTTTATCATTCTGTTTCTATATTTTCCTTTTTCTTTCTATTCATCGGTTGTTATTTTGCTCTTTGTTCTTAGTCCTGATGAAGGCTAGAAACTGTGGCCGAAACGTTGGCACTATTAAACAAGTTCTCTCAACTTCTTTTTTTGTTATTTACTCACCGCACCCCAACCATCTTCTCCTCATAGATAACTTTCTATTTTAATGTTTTTACTTCTTTATCCTTGAAGAAGTTTGTCGGGGGGTGCGGTCAGCAAAGAACAACATAAATAAACAAAACCATATTTATTTATTTTATGCCGACGTTTCGACCTGAGTTTCAGGTCTTCATCAGGGGTTGTGTCGTAGAGGAGGGAAAGATTAGTACTGAAAGTTCAAGCATTAATCTACGGTCAACTATCTACACCTCAATTTTAATGTTTTTAAGTTATTAAATATTTGTATTTACTAAATATTACAAGAAAAAAAAGCTGTTTTATTTTAAAAGATCTATAGGTTTTATATTTATATAATTTAGAAATGAATGAGTCACATTTTAATTTCTAATCATTCAAGGATATTTGAAACTGCTAGACAGTGAAGAGAGGTTTTGAATTCAGCATTAAAGATTTCTTTTCACTATCAAATCAATTAGTACAAAATATTCACTTATTTTCCTCAGACCTATATAAGAACTTTTATTATAAATGTTTTCAAAAAGTAAAATAGAAACTTTTGATACAACATTTTTTTATTTTCTGAATTTGCTGATGGCCTAAAATTTTCTTTTCTAATGATTTCTTATATACTTTTCTATATTTATTTTAAATAATACAAAATATTTGTTAACAGTGAGAATCTGAGGGACACATAGCAATATTTCTGTGAGTCCGATAGACCAACCTATGAGCTAAGGGTGAAAACATCATAGGTTGTTATCAAGAACACAGGGTTATGATCTAGTGTTAGATGTGAACAATTTAATCTGTAAATTTATGAATGATTTACTCAAAGGTGAAAAATATATATATATAAGTTACAGCCTTAGTCAGCTGTTACTTCGATGTCAGCTGACTGAGGAGATCAGCTGATCGCATGTATATAAAGAGATGTACCGAACCCAATAATGATAGTATGTTACAGCAGTTCACACGTGTTACATCTTATTCCTTCTTCTCTTTTTTTTTTTGCCATTTGGCTTTCGCCGATACTTAATTTATATGGGTATCATCAAATTAAGATGCATCCTAATGATCAACATAAGACGGCATTCACTTTTGAAAGGGGTCACTATGTGTATGTAGTTAACGAGGATGCCGTTTGACCTCAAAAATGCCCCCATAACCTTTCAGCGCCTGATGGACGAGTTTCTGAGAGGAATTGACGAATCCGTTTGTCAGATTTACATGGATGACCTCCTTGTGGTTAGTAAGAACGAGATTAAACACGTGCGACACTTGAAAAGCGTGTTCCAGAGAATAAGACATTTTGGGCTCAAATTGTCGGGGGAAAAGTCGGCGCTGGGGCAGGAACA
>NW_027108424.1:190881-191489 GCF_000696795.3 Halyomorpha halys
AAAAAAAAAAGAGAAGAAGGAATAAGATGTAACACGTGTGAACTGCTGTAACATACTATATTTATTGGGTTCGGTACATCTCTTTTTATACATGCGATCAGCTGATCTCAGTCAAAAAACTCTCTTAACAGGAAACACTTTAATTTGCTCGATGACTGCAAAACGCACTTAGAGGAGTTCATTGCATAAAAATCTGAGAAGTTCTGGGAGGACGGAATTACAAAAATTAGATGGCATCATGTAATAGATCAAAGTTGGTCATATATAATTGATTAAAAATATTTATATGAATCTGAAGTTTTTATTGAAATCACCAGTAAAAAACGCTACGCACTTTACAACCCAATAGTATGTTTTACTCAATATATATGTTATGTTTTACTCAGATTCACACTGTGGATTAATTGTTCGGAAATATATAGTATTACAACAGATGTTTTAATATATTTAGAATTTTAATGTGTTTATATTTCAATCTACCTTTTATTTTAATAAATACTAAATATTTTAACCATATTAGTAAAAAAAAAAAAAGCGAAGGTCGCAAAATATTTTTAAACAGTTGTCATTCAGGGTTAATGAGAAGGTTAAACAGAGACAAATATTTC
>NW_027108424.1:192239-206291 GCF_000696795.3 Halyomorpha halys
ATTTAACACGAGTTTTTCCATTTAACACGCTTTGACATAGATCATGAATACCCCTTATATAAAAATACATTTATCTTGATAGTTCATAAAATCAAAATAAAAATTCTGGAAAATAAATAAAATAAAACATAATAAAATGAATTAATCTTAAAATACCCAAGATGGAACAGACTTTCACTTGCTTCTGTATGTGGTTATAAACTGAATCTGAAATATATTCAGACAAAAATAACGAAAATTCACTTACATAATTATAAGAAACAAAGGAATTAGCAACAAGACTTAATTAGCATTTGCTATGAATATTTATGAATGAAAATTAATTATATATTAGCAATTTCAAGAAGGAACCAAAATTGATTTAATTTTATTATTTTTATTTTTGTCTACATAATATCTCAGTTAAGTTTTCATATATTTTGAATTAAATTAAATTAACGCCAAGGAATTATTATAAAAATTTAGAATATTCGCATTTTCAAACAAAAATGAGAGCACAAGAGCTGGGGAGAATAATAAATTTTCTAAAATATGAGCCCTAATAGAGCTATTTACGTTCAATAGTCCCCGAGATAGGGCTTTTTAAAAAGCAACATATCATTAAAAAAAATGAACTGAAAAATCAGTAGCTAGTGAATTTATTTTAAGAAATCTATCTCTCAAAAATCATTGAATTTACAGGTTTCTATTAGAAATCAAATTAAAGCTAGTTTCATGATATTCAACAAAATAAATTTACAATTTTGGTTTCTAGTTGATCGGACAAAATATTTGGTTTATGAAAAAATATACCTTAAGAACCATAAGACGTACATAGTCTACCAGAACTCAAATTATAAGTAGTTAAATGTACTATAAAGTAGTTTAATGTTTATCTTTATTGAAATAGTAGTTTTTTATGATATTTGCATATGAATATAATTTTTTCTCATGAAAGTTTGTCCGATCAACTAGAAATCGACATTTGTACCTGTAACCACGACCAGCACACCCATGACAGCCACCACCATCAACTAGTCACGTCAAATACCCTCCCTTGCTTTCCGATGGACAACTCCCACCAGTCATAGGAATATTTACTTCCACCACCATCCCGTCAACACCTAGCATATCACCAGTCACCATTGATCAGATCATGCAGTTACTGTACACATTAATTCACCAGATCTCAGCCTTCGTACAGGGCATTGCGGCACAAAACCCCAAGCCATCAACGCCAATACTATCATAAACTTCAACTGTCGTAGTCTAAACAATAAGATTGACGAGATAGAAGCGCTGCTTGCCATCACACAACCAACCGTGGCCGTCTTTACTGACACCAGGTTGCAAGGCTACTCAGTCACTACTGACGACGGGCGCGACCCACATGGAGGCGTTCTAATTGCGGTGCGACATATTATGCAATGGAAAAAGATGGCCGCAACCCCAGGTAACCAGAAACACCATATGGCATAATTCCACTACAAATGGAGCTGGTAAACAGATTACGAAAACCTTTAACGAAAAAAAAATTCACGGAAGTCCACCCGCATACTTACACTTTCCGCCATGTCGCAAACGGAGCCACTTCAACTTTAGACCTCCTCCGGACGGGACAACAACACAGTATTACAGGATGCACCACCTTTGGATTCTATCGTCTGACCATCGTCTAGTGCAATATTCCATCCACAGCCGAAGGGAACAACCAGCGAACAAGAAGTTTAGGTACTAGGATGCCGACTGGAATAAATACAGATCAGAAGTGTATGGGAGACTACCGAAGATGCCATCTCTCCACACGAGAGCGCAGGTCGATCGCTACATCGAACAGCTCACCACTATCCTCCTCGAGGCACAATCCATCCCCACCTACCGACCAACACCTCCTCCCCACCTCCGACCACCACGAACACATATCTTAGTCCTCATTGAGAGCCGGCGCACCCTCAAGAACAGATGGTATCGCTCCAGGGATCCGAATGTCAAACGAGCAGTCAACGCTATGAATACCCAAATCAAAAACCTTCGGGGACAGAGGAGGACAGCTATTTGGCACGAGCAGTTGCTAGCTACTCATGGTGACGTTAGGAAGTTCTGGAAGCAGAACCAAAAGTGCAACGAAGCCCCAGACAGCTGAAAGCTATTTTGAGGAGATCAAACAGGAACCGTGCACCCGGCCACGAGGAAGTCCAAACGGTCTTGCTAAAGCAACTCCTCAGAAAAGGCATAGCACATCTCACGAAGCTGTACAACTGCTTGCGAATAAGATACTTCCCTCAATCTGGAAACACGCCATTCTGTTCCCGCTAATAAAACCAGCAAAGTCAGGTGACAAGGAAGAACACAACAGGCTCATTAGCCTTACACCACACCTAGTGGTTAATAACTTAATTATAACAGAGATTTTTATGAGGAACACTCAGTCGTCCCTTATGAGCAAACTGCCATCCTAGCTCATCTCAGTTCTGAACATCACCTCATGAAACTACAAACAGATTTCAATAGAAACCATGCGACAGCTATGATCTCTATAGACTGTACGGAGGCCTTCGACTCCGTGTCTCACGGCATTTTATGCCGCAAGCTCGCGGACCTCGACTGCCCAGAACAACTCTATAGCATTATAGTATCGTTTTTAAACAACCGTAGCCTAGCTGTACGGGTTCGTGAAAATCACACAAGAACAAACTCAGTAACGTGCGGTGTTCCACAAGGGGCGGTCCTGTCTCCTCTCTTCTTCTCCATATACACTGCGGATATCGTGGGGTCTAACTACACCATTGCCACAATAGCCACTTTCGCAGACGATAGCAGCAGCGCCAGAGCCTAACATGCCAGGAGAGAGTAAAAAAAAACTACACCAGCTCAACATCCAGGTAAACCCGGCGAAAACAGACTGCGTGGTGTTCCCACTACAGAAAGAGAAGAAAACCAGACTACCTCGCACGCTCCAAGTGGCAAACTCCGTACTAAGGCCTTCTAACTCTATAGTTTATCTGGGCATTAAATTGGATCGCCACATGACACGGTCAGGTCATTGCTACATGAAAACCAAATGATTCCGTCTCAGATCATACCGTCTACACCATCTTTTATCATCACCAGTATTTTCACCAAGGTTCAAACTCCAAATTTATAAAAGTATTTTGAGACCAGCTATATGATGCTCCACTCTTTACCCATCTCAGAGAAGGGACACAGCACCATCTGCAATGCTTCCAGGATATAGTGCTGTAGAAGATTGTGCACCCAACATTGCTGAAGAAGATAATGACAGATCAACTACATGAGCTCTTCGAACTACCAACTGTGCCTGAATTCATCCAACGCAGGCACATAAAGTTTTTCGACTCTCTACAGCACCAAAGAAATCCACTGTTCAGGACCCTTACACCAGCGCCCTCTCCGAGGCGTTGGCACAAACCAGATAAAAATTCAGAAACCACATGCCAGGACACTTTTAAATTTCAAAACCAATGTGTGCCCCAGCACATTAAAAAATTCAAAGAACGCCCAATGCAACAAAATTACAACTCAAAAACTCCTTAAAATTTAGGCCGCTACAGAGGAAGGAAGCAGTGTGGAATCCAAAAATATATTGGTATATATATTCATGCTAAAAACAATAAATTTCAGAAATAGGGTTTTTGGGAAAAAAACAAAACAGATATATATATACAAATGTATACTAGCAATCCAAGGCAGTAGTATATTAGTATACATTTGTCATTTCTATTACATATGTATTGTATAAATTTAATAATAAAAGAGGTTACGAAAAAAAACAAAAAACAGATATACATATACATAACTACCTATACGTTTGTATTCAATTACTTATTTCGTCAGGGGGTTACCAAAAAAAAAAACTTATTTGAGTTCTAATAGACATCTGTAGGTTGAATGATTATTAAGATATAGTTTTCTTAAAACAAATAAAAAAAAAAAAGTAAATGAAAAATTACAAGGGTACTTCTTAGTTGTGTTAAGTGTTTGTATCTTTTTTTAGCCCTGATGAAGATCTGCAATAATGGGGCAAAACGTTGGCTCAAATAAAAATAGTTATTATTATTTGAGTTTTTTTTTCACTGCACCCAGACCATATTCCATTTATTAATAATACACACGGTCAATCAGCGATCTTCCAGTAATATTTTATGAATGTTTTCTCAATTATATTTATAAATAGTGTTACTATAATTTTAGGAATGTGAATTTCAATGATATACCATTATATTTTTATTGAGATGCTTATAATATTTTTATCATAAGCATACTATATAGGCTTTTATAAACAATTTGAGTAGTTATGAACACAACACATCATGCGAGTTAGATTACATTAATTACATCAATCTTGGGCCCTCAAAATTAGAGATATAGCTTTTGATTTTTTAAAAACTTAAATAAATTTTCCACTGCAGTTTCGGTTTCTCCTAGAGTGATATTCAGCCTAATCCCAATGCTTAAGAGCATCACTATGAAACTGTCAGAAATACCTTGCAGATCCTGCAGGATGTATTCCACTGTCAGAAATACTTAGCAGGTCCTGCAGGATGTACTCCACTGTCAGAGGAACCTTGCAGGCCCTGTAGGATGTACTCCACCAACAGAGATACCTTACAGGTCCTGCAGATCTATGGGTTGAGTCAGTGGTTACAGTTTACTGCTTAATTATTGTTTTTTCACAGTATATCCATGTTTTTTTTACTTCACGATAATATAGTCACTAGTTATATTAATTTCAAGATTTTGAAAATATTGTTAGAAAATGTGACTGATCGTATAACTCTTGTTTAAATGGAACTGTAATTTTTCATATTGTGAACTAACATAATTAAGGATTTAAGTTATACAAATTAATCAACTTAACTTGGTTACAGATAACAAATAAAATTAATCTTACTGACTCACTTTAAATTGAGAATGTTCCTTGGCCATAGAATACCCAATGGTAATAATGCCATGCCGATCAGAGTCAGAACTATTCCAAAGCAAACGGAACAAGAGTAGTATCGTAATTTTTTGTTTGGTAATAGTGGTAAAAAGAACACAATAATAACAGCCATTGCAATAGCATGTTCACAGTGTGTTACTTCATTGAGGATCGCCATTTCTGAAAGGAATTTAAAAGAATATTCAATAATAAATAATCAGTTCTATTATTATATTAAAAAATTTAAAATATCAGAAAATTAAAATTATTTTTACTCTTAAGAAAGACTGTATACCTAAACCTGATATACATTGCAGCTTCATTTTAAAGCAGATATACTTCTAAGAAATATATATTAAGATTTAAATTTATTTCTTAAACATAAAATTTTTAAAGTTACATTTTAACAGCATTAAGTGTTTGTAATTTTTTTTTTTTTAATTATTAAGTATTTTTATTTTATTTGTTAATTACTTGAAGAAAAATTATTTTATTAAACCAGATAAATAGGCTCTATGTAATGTATATAATTAATCTTCAAGAAATGAACTAGTTGCATTTTAAATGTAAATCATTTAAGTGCACTTTAAGTTGTTAGACATCACCAGTGAAAACAATATAAATTTTAAATTGGTTTAAAGATTTATTTTAACTATCGAAAATACAAAATATTTTAACCCTGACAGTTAAAAAAATAAACGAATAGGTTGTAAAATGTTCTTAAACAACAATGGTTATCCTGGTTTAATGAGAAGGTTTAACAGCAACACATTTTTTGTTTCAACACCCCAAAATTTCATATAATCTGAAAGTACACCCATTTTATCATGATGTGATTTAATTGTTTGAAATATCCAGCTAAAAATGCTGGAAAATTAATAAAAGAATTAATCATAAAATACCCAAAATGGAGGAAAATCGCACTAGCTTCTGTATGATGGAGTAAATTGAAACTAAAAGAAATTCAGTCAATGATATCAAAAATTCACTTGTATAATTGCATCAAACAATTGAATTAGCAATAATTTTTTATTACTTCTTATTAACAAACCCCATAATTATATAGATTATACATTATTTATACAGATATTGATATATTATTTTATTTTATTTTTTCTTATTTCCAAGTATCTATTGAATTTCTGTGTGTTTATTCTTTTTCATCAATTAATTAAAAATAATTTCAAACTTTGAAATGAATGGAACTCCAGTCCTAATTCAAAACATATAGTACAAGAGCCGGAAAGAAAAAAAGGCAGTTATCTCACCCCAATTTTTGATTACTATAATGAAAACCAGGTATAATTACTAGTCAAAATTGATGAGTCTGCCAAGTATAGGTAGTGGGAATAAAAAATGGCGGCTGTTTCAAAACCTTAAAAAAACATTAATTTTTCATTTGGAGCTGTATATCTTAAAAACTACCAACAACACTAGAAAATCTAAGAGATCATTATTTAAAGAGGAGTAAATTTTCTGAAATATTAGTCCTAAAATTACTATTTACGTCCAATAGTTCTCGAGATATAGCTTTTAAAAAGCAAAATTTCTTAAAAAGCTACTGAAAGATTAGTAGTTAGATAAATTATTTTGAGAAATCTATGTCTATTAGCACTCAAATTAAAGCTAGTTTAATGGACTATAAAGAAGTTTATGACCTTTACCTTCATAGGAACAGTAGTTTTCATGATATGATGCTAAAATAAATTGATTTATAGTTGTTCGGACAATAAGTTTGATTTATGAAAAACTTCATTTCAGAAACCATTGCACGTACAGATGTCTGCCAGTGCTTAAATTAAAGCTAGTTAATATATAAGAAGATGGTCAGGGTTGCAGTCAAAAGAGAAACAAAAATAGCTTACAACTATTTATTTTCCAACGTTTCGCCCCACTTTGCAGGGCTTCATCAGGGCTAAAAAGATTGTATCCTATTGTGGTAATATCCTCAGTTTTTGTTTTGTATCTTTTTAGCCCTGCAAAGTGGGGCAAAACGTCGGAAAATAAATAGTTGTAAACTATTTTTGTTTCTCTTTTGATCACAACCCTGACCATCTTCTTATAAATAAATTTTTACGGTCAACTATATATACATATATATAAAGCTAGTTATATTTACTACAAAATAGTAAAAAAATATGTTATCTTTGTAGGAGTAGTAGTTTTTATGATATTTGCCAAAATAAACTCACAAAATGTTAATTTATAGTTGTTCATATAAAATGTTGGATTTTTGAAAAAATATATCTATGGTTGTAAAACCAATAATATTTGGAAACTAAGAGATGGGAATATATTAGTTGAAACTAGTAACACAAGCAAGGGTGAATCATTATTGGTGATGAAGAATTTTGCAGGTCAGTTTGAAGTATAAAGTAGTCCTTATCACTCCCTGAACTATTCTGAAGGCATGCTCAAGTGTTTTGACTTACAGTTTGCCACAATAGAGGAAATAAAAGATGTTGTTACAGATGTCTTTAAAATTAAAATAAAGATGAAAAATACACTCACACACACATATATATTATCTTTTGCAACATCCAAGCCTCCTGAAACAATTAAATTGGATTTTTGACTGTCAAGGTCGATCATTACATTCCCAATCCTTACAGCTGTTATAATTGTTTGTGATTTTCACTTCCAATAAAATAACGTAAAAAACCCTCAGTGTTCAGGCCTGTGATACTGAAAACTCGATCTACGAAAAGCCACCTAGTTGCATTAATTGTTCTGGAAAGCATATTGCCCTGGACCGTAATTGCTCTATTTTTAAATTACAAAATGAAATCAAGACAATCCAAACCATTAGTAAGTTCTCAATAATTGAAAAAAAAAAAAACATCCCAAGGGAACATATTCTGAATATATTTTTTAAATCTTATGCAAAAGCTAAAAAATATTTTGAAAAAAAAATATATAGGAATCCAGGTCAACTTCACTCTCTTCATTCTCCCTATAATAAAATACATCAAGTAGGAATTTTGGTCATAAACTTGAGTTAAAAATCAACCACCTCACACTTTCTCTCCCTAAAACATCTTTTTAAGCCTCAATCCCTCCACCACTTTCACCCCTCATTCATATCCACCTCCTCAATATCCTCAATTTAATTATGTAATAAAATTAAATAATTAAAACTTGTAGTCAGATGTGTTAATTATCTAATGTTTCCATATCAACCAAATAAATACTGCAAAACCATAGTGACCGAAGACACAAAACTCAGGATAGTTCAATTTTTTTAATATAAAAATAAAACATTACAATAAATATTACATTAACTGTTTTCTAATATATCAAAATGTTATATTAAAATTAAAGGAAGATGGTCCAGATGCGGTCAAAGAAAAACTCGAATAGTCATAAAACTATTTAATATGAGAGCCAATGTTTCGCCCCAAGGCTTCATCAGGGCTAAAAAAGTTACAAACACTTAAATGAAGTAAACATAAATGAACAAAGTAAATGAAAAATAAAAAAAAGATGTACAGTGAAATGTAAAATTAAATAAGAATAATAAAAGGTTTTAGACGAGAATTAATGAAAACAAAAATAACAACAGATAAAAAAGAAATATAAAATACAGTACACACTAAAAGATGGGAAAAAAGGAATAACAGTAATGTAATAAAATTATATTAAGTATAACTGTAAGAATTTAAAATATAAAACCAAATAAAAGACATAACAGGAAAGTTAGCTTCTAAAATGCAAAACATAGAGTAAAAGAAGAATTATGGAGATTTTGTAATGCTTAAGATGTGTCGGTATGTCAGGGCACTGCAGTCTTTATCAACTTTATGATTGATGGATTTCTATGTAAATTGATATGAATGGATTCTGAAATAAAGCATTTTTTATGGTTGGAACAGTAGTAAGAATTAATGTATGATAGAAGTTAAAAGAAAGATTGAGAGTTAAAACGTGTTCAGACAATTTAGAGGCAAAAGGGTTACAGGAGTTATTAGAGGTTTTGTAACCACACCCTGCCCATCTTCCATTTATTATCACACACAGTTAATCACCGATCTTCCAGAAATATTATTTTGATAGTCTCTTGAATAGAGCTTTTGTTTTCAACTATTATTTCTATTCAGGACAGTCTGTTGTAAGCTTTTGGCTTCCGTATGCAGCTTTTCATATTCATCTGACATCAGTTTATAAGTCTTCTCTTTAAGTGAATCAACATCTTCAAGTGTAAGATCCTCTGTTGAAATGGGTTCCAGGACTGATATCACCATCTTACCTGAAATATAGTGAAATTTTATTATTCCATTTGTTTATACAACTTATATTTATTTATACGGGGGATAAGCCCATAGGCATGTAAAGAAGCACAAATTATACACAAATAATACATTTTCAATGCCATCTGTAGGAGGATGATTTCCAAATTTACATTAACTTCCCACCTGCTGACTTATTAGTTGCCAAGGAGAAACTTCAAGAAAATTTGAATTGAATAAGTCACTGGGCAAAAGAAAACAAGCTTAAGTTGAATCCAGAGAAGACTAAGGCAATCATAATAGGATCCAATCAACTCCAGAAGACTATATCTGAGTGTTACAATGGTTGTAAGGGAGTCATGGTATGCAGAATAAAAAGGAGTATCTTAAACCAAATTCAGGCCGATGAAGAAACACCATGGCCCATGGTTAAGTATAGGCTGAAGAAGGCGATCAGAGGAGGACGATGGGCCCCAGAGGAAGACATATTTCTGATGATAAGGGAGACAAAAAATCCAAAACAGTCTAGTGGGCAATATGCCCCGGAGCTCCTGGCATGCTTTAACAGAATTCAAGATAAACTCAGCAAGATGATGGAAACAATCCAGGTACAGGGTTGGATGCATTTTCTATCCATGGTACTAAAGATTCAGTTGGCAACAGAGCTGAGGAAGAAGGAAGGATTTCCGAGAGAGTGCTCGTTTGTGGAAATTGCTCAAGACCTGATAGAAACATGCGCTAGGGAAGAGGAATCAAGAATAGACATAGAAGAAACCGGCTGAATGAAAGTTAGTTACAATCGTCCGAGGAATAATTTAGTTCCTTGGAGAAGAAGAGAGTACTAGGAAAGTGCGAAAGAGAGGATAAGAAACCCGGATAGAAGAATGGGCCAAATAAAACCAAGAAGCAGGCGCTGTGAGGACCGAAAATGCCATGGATGCGGAAAGATAGTGTACATGATGGAACAGCGCTCCCTCTCCCGATGTTTCGAATGTGGAATAGAGAGACTTCTTATATGTTTCAGCGACAAAAATCGAACCAGGTAGAATCGATGGAGGTGAATGGCCAACGTGTGAGGAGAAGGATTTCTCCGAGGTCAGAATGATCTTCAAGTGATAACACTGACACGTCTGAGTCCTTAGAGGTTGAAGCAGAAGAGAATGATATCTAATAGATACTATTTTTCTTCTTCAATCGTCGACAAAGTCTAATCCATATGTCAATAGATGCTATTCTTCTACTATTTTCATTCAAAATATCATTATTTTTGTTTTCTTGAAAGCCAAAATACACAAATTTGTAAGATATGAATCGAAAGTCGACTAGCTATGTACAAGTTGAAACTAGCCTAGTACATAATTTATTGATTGACTCTGCACAATATCTGATCCTACTGTCCAACAAACCTATGTTTTGCAGATTGACCCTACACCAAGTGTGATCCTGCTGTTCAGTTAACCTAACCTATAAGAATACTCATTGTCTGAGCTCTTTTGATGCTAGAACACCTCGTCCATTAAATAGGTGCCTGGACTGAACACAAATCTGAACTACTTCTATTAAAAGATTTTTTCTAATAAACATAGGATTAACAAAATCGATTTATCAATGATAAAAACTTAATGCATACTTTACCTCTAGAAAACGTCTTATTAACAGAATCAATAAAGTAGTAGGGAGAATAAACTACTGGTATTATAGGAGCTTTTGTACTAATGGCTGCTCTGAATGCACCATTTTTGAATGGCAAAAGGACTTTTCCCTTTTTATTCCTTGTTCCTTCTGGGAAAATCCAAAGCTTTGCCTGAAACATTTTAAATGGCTTTAAACCAGAAGAGTAAGAAACAATAAAATTAAAATAGCATATAATTGAAGAATTCAAAACATAACCTATCAATTTAGGTATTTACTATTTAGTCATTAATTAATTAAAGATGAGGGTAAATCCAAAGCTTGGCCTGAAACATTTTAAATGACTTCAAACTACTAGAGTAAGGAACAATAAAATATTATAAAGTAGGGCACTAATGAAAGTATCCAAAACAATATCCTAATCAAGTGACACTTAATTCTTAAGAATATTTTAATAAATTTTTGCATACATCAATATATACCTGAATTGGACACTCATAAAAAATAATGCAGTGTAATCTCGGTTATCTGAACTTCAGTATCCCGAACCCTCCAGTAGTCTGAACTGGTTTAAAAATCATTTCAATGATTCCATGGTCCACATATCTCAGTCTCTGGCAAGTATCTTCATCTGAGCTAGTCGATGGATATGCTCCATATAGCTCCTTCTAGGTCTGCCTCGTGGTCTTCAACCAGTCGTCCTCCCTCGCTGCCATACATTTCCTTGGCACTCTATCTTCCCTCATTCTACAAACATGTCCATACCATCGGAGCTGTCAGTGTTCAATCACTGATGGGATCTGAAGTTCTTTTCTTATTCTTTCATTCCTTATCCTGTCTCTCCTAGTTTTGCCTAACATTCTTCGCAAAAATCGCATTTCAGCAGCTGTAATCCTGCTCAAGTGTTTGTCTTGGGTCTCCCAACTTTCACTGTCATATAATATTGTTAGAAGATATATTTCTTTAAATATATAGAGGTTGATATCCTTACCTACCTCCCTCTTTCCCACAATAGTATTGCACATCTGGTAGTGAATATTATTTGCTTTATTTCAACTATTGAACACTTCTTGGTCTATTTTACCAGATTTATTGAAAATTGTTCCAAGGTAGGTATAGAAGTCCACATTCCAGTACTTCATCTTTGCACACTATTCTTACATTGCCCACATCCACTTCATTTCTGGCAAGTTACAATCTTGATCTTGTTAATACACATCCCTTTGCGAGCGATTTCTTCTTGCTAATCTATAATCGCCTGTTGCAATGTTTCCTCAGAGTCTGTCATCATCACGATATTGTCTGGATATAGAAATGCCTGTACTTGTACCGTCCTCATGTTCCACATACCGACTACAATCTAAGTAGTTCTTGTCCAGCATATTTTATGAATTTCATCCAAGACAATAAACAATAATGGACCGAGGTTTGTTCCCCTTGTTTCACAACTCTTTCTTAAGAAAATGGCTTTGACTCTCGGACATTGATACACACTATTCCTTTAGGGCTTTGATAAGTTGATTTAATTGCTTCCCGGAGATCTGTTAGAGTTCTTTTGGCTCTTAGTGCTCTCCAGATTTCATATCGGGGTACTGAATTAATGGTAGCTTTTATGTCCGAAAAAGCAATATAATAACTCTGATTTCTATCCCATGCCTTTTCTATGATAGTTCTGAGGGCGAAAATGTGAAATGTCCTGGGTTTGTCTTCTAGGTCAGAATCTGACCTGGTCTTCTTCTAGTTTTGGCTCTATCAGTGATTACAACCTATTTTCTAGAATAGTGGTGTACAGTTTGTATGTTACTTGGGATAAGCATATTGGGCTGTAGTCGTATCCTTCTCCTTCCTCTTGAATGTTTACTGACTCTTCTTCAGGGGTCATACGCTTCTTCGTATGGGGTCAGAGAGCTGCGAAGAATAGTGTTGTCTCTATCTATCCAAGATCTTTTCTGGTTCTGAGATCATATGTCTGCTTTCATCTTTTATGTTTCTGATCTCTTTGGAAGTTTTACCCTTAAGTTACTTTTTTCCAAAAGATCTTTATATTCTCTCTGTAGTCTCTGTCAAGACATTTTCCGAATTCCTCCCACGAATTCTTCTTGGCCTCTCTTACAATACGTTTAGCATCATTTCTCCGCTTAGCATAATCTTCCCATTTCAGTGGTGTACATTTCAGCAGGTAGGCCTTCTATGGCTTGCAACAGAACTAACTCTCTTGACAAGTTGCAATGAAATTGTAGCGACACTGCTACCTGCTGCTCTAGACTGTGACTTGCATAGCCTTCAAAACACCTATGGCCCAGCATGACGCAACCTACCAACTAACACAGGAACTACTGGTGACAAGCAAACGCCATACATTAATGTCTGTACTTTCCATTGTAATTACCTTATTTATAACATGTAACAAATATATGAGACATTGTAATATATATAAATGAATCGTTAGAATTAATAAAGATTCTAATAGAATCTGCTGATCCACTGAAATCTAACGTCTTACAAATAGTACCTCTCGATGGCGTTTTAATAGCCCAGAGACTTAACTATGCTCAAATTAGAAGATTGCCATTTTAACCTTTGCACCGAGAGGAACTAATCGGTCGAAGAAGTGGGTCCTTTATGGCTTCGACGTGAACTGCGACCTTGAAAATATCACCAGTGATATCTATGAACGACTCCCCGGCTTCAAACTACTACACCGCCTCACCAGGACACAACTCGACGGGCGAAAAACACCAACAGGTCTACTGAAGCTCGTGACTGAGCATTTTGTTAAAATCACGGACATCAGAAAACTGGTTGCCATAAACCACTGTCGGTTCAGAGTCTCACCGTTCAAAGAAGACGGCTGCCCAGTTCAGTGCAAAAACTGTCTGCAGTACGGCCACACCATGCGGTATTGTGATCGCAGAACCATATGCCCGAGATGCAGTGAAAACCACGAGCTGGCTCAGTGTATACTGACCGGCCCACCAAAGTGCACCATCTGCAATGTAGCAGGCCACACGGCGACTGCAAAGGATTGCCCATCGAGGGTAGATCTAATAAAGAAGAGGAGGGACAAGAGCGAAGAAGCCCAGGCGCCACCACCACCGCAACAGAGACGACAACCCAGCCGGAGAGTCCAGGGCAACCTTGCTTACTCCGAGCTGATGGGAGGATCTCCCGCTCTGCAGCCTCAACAACCACTACCACAGCCTGCCCCGGTGACCAGTGCCTCTAGCCAGCCTGTCATGGAACAACTATTTGCCCGCATGGACCAAATGATGA
>NW_027108424.1:207601-209014 GCF_000696795.3 Halyomorpha halys
AAATTCTTTGATGGGCTGAAAGCCTGTGCCAATCCCCTATTCCGAGATATAACCCCTCCCCCAAGACCTGGGAGGTGGCAAAGCACGGTCCCCTTGGTCGACGTCCTCGCCGAGGGAAGGACTTCCGGCTCTGCAGCCTGAAGTCGCCCACACCTCAACACAACCAGCCGGAATGGCCCCTCCCCATTCCTTGTTAACCCCTGGCTATAGAGCCCCAAATGTATAAACCGCCTTCAGCGGACCCAGCTTCCACATCTTATAATGCCACAAGGCAAAAGAAGATATAAATTGTATATATGTGTATATATATCTTAGTTTTAAGTATTATGTATTGTAAATGTTAAAATAAATAAAAATTTAGGAGGTTAGAAAAAAAAAAAAAACAAAAAAACTTTCTAATAATAACATATGAAAAAATATAATACATACATAATAAATGCACTAAACACAACAACAAAATAAATAAAATTGTAGATTGCTACAACTCCTGAACAAACTGAAACATACAAAACTTATATGTTTCCTGTTTGTTACAATCTTTTCCTATCGTTGTTAGTTGTAAAAAAACATAAATTTTATCATTCATTTACCAAGTTTTAATCTATTAATGAGGACAAGTTCACTATCAGCATATAAAAAAGCACTGCTTTAGTTTCTCACTTTTGTGATATTTTCATGACAGATATATCACTTGGACCATGGGTCTTTAGAAATGAGGGTTGCTAAGGATTAATATTAATATGTTTCTACTTACTTTTTTGTTTAACAAATCTCGAACAGCAGATTCAAGTTTATTCATTGCTGACTTTTGATTCTTCCTGCCAATGAAAACTATTCCTCCTAGCCAGAGTAATGTTCCAAATGGAAAATAATAAATAAATTCTTTTTTAGCAATTGCTGTGCATTTATTCATTACATCCCAAATTGTGCATAAACCTGTAATAATTTATTTCAATTAAATTAAGTTCTGAATAAGTTTTATTATTGTTTTGGTTTCTAAACAATATAAAGCAAATAATTAAAAATATTTATAAGCATATTCAGTTTAAAGACTAAGGGAAAAAAACCTTATGACCCACTTTTTTTAATATAAAATTATTTAATAATAACAAAAAGTTACCACATTTTATTTGATATCAACATGAAATGAAGTGAAATTCAATGTTTATTCTGGGACACTTAGTCCTCTAAGAATAACAATTTAGAACATTTTTATTAGCTTTTGTCTGGCTACATTAACTTATTTTGGATATAATTTAATAAAACTATTGCAATATTTTTATAAATTAAATATGAACCAAAGATAGATAGATAGTTATATAGATGGATGGATGGATGGAGAGATGGAGATATGGAGAGAGAGAGAGAGAGAGAGAGAGGGGGGGAAGGGAGGGAAAGAGAGGAGGGAGGAAG
>NW_027108424.1:209064-228544 GCF_000696795.3 Halyomorpha halys
AAATAAATAAAATTTATAATAATTTCAAGCATTTAGATAATAAACTATTCAACTTCTTTACACCAATAGCCAAAGCTGTTGCCTGAATCTCATCAGAATAAATTTTAATTAAAATTTGAGAGAGGGAGAGAGGGGAAGAGGGGGAGGGAGGGGGGGAGAGAGAGCGAGGGAGAGAGACTCATGATTGTTAGAAATTTTCACCTCTCCAGTTAAATGTTATACAAAAAAAGTATGAACAAATGTTATTACATCATACACATTTTTTTTTTTGTTCATATATTTACCCAGTATATCTAAAAAATTTTGGTGGTTGGCAACAATTATGGCTCCTCTATCTTGCTTCAATATGTCTCCTCTTCTAAGACTCCATTCAATTCCTAATATTTTCGTGTAATGTTTAACAACGTTTGATCCAAGCCTAGATAGAGAATAAATAAGTGAGTCACCAATATAAAATAAAAAAAATATTTTCAAATTATATTTTTTCTAATGGCTATATTGGGGGTTGTAAAATAAGTTTGTAGCGTTTTTTGCTGGTGGTTGCAATAAAAAATTTAGATTCTTGTAAATATTTTTAATCACTTTTATATGACCCATTTTGATCTATTATATGTTGTCATCTTTCAGGTATTTTTTTAATTCCATCCTCTCAAAATGTTTTGCGCAATGAACTCCTCTATGTGTGTTTTGCATTCCTTGAGCGAATTAAAGTGATTCCAGTTAGGGGAGTTTTGAAGGGCCTGAAATAAGTGAAAATCTGTCGGGGCAAGGTCAGTTGAGTAGGGTGGGTTGGAGATCACTTCCCAGCCAAACTCCAATAATTTCTACCGGGTCTGCAAAGATACGTGAGGATGGGCGTCATCGCGATGGAAATCTATGCCTTTGCTATTATGAGGCACTTGAATGAGATATTTTAAGCATTTCTGCGATATCCTGGGTCTTAGAGTAAGGATTGTCTTTGTCCAATTCTTGAATTCGGTCATCATCAACAGTTGAAGGACGACCCGAGCGCTTTGCGTCATCCATGTCAAAATTTCCGGTTCTGAACCGAGCAAACCACTTACAGACGGTCCTTTCTCCTAAGGCATCATCGCCATACACACTGCAAATTTTGTTAACCGTCTATGTAGCAGATTTTCTTTTTCGGAAATAAAAAATCATTAAATGACGAAAATGAAATTTTTCTTCTCCATTTTGAGCAAGCAAAATACCACTTAAAGATAAGGAATCTTGGTTAAAACTGATGCATAAAAGCACCTTAACTAATACTTTTTTAGAATATGTAAACTTTATTGACCAAGTAAACATGATTTTATAAATACAGAGTGGATTGAAATATGCTACGAACTCATTTTACAACCCAATATTAGTAATACCACTCTACTCTATTTAATTAAAACATCATTTTTTCGTCTGTTATAGAACCAGTTTATATTTGTGGGTCGATTATGTTCTTTCTTTGTGTGCCAACCAGTGTGTGGAGTGTGGGAACACATACTAATTTGGAAATTAAACTGTACTACTGTTCCATGATATATTGGTGGGTTGTTCATTTTTAGCAATTTAATTTGAAGAAAGTGAAAACTATAATATGAGAAGAAAATGGTTGGGAATGCAATGAGTTAAGGAAACAAATAAGTAATACTTTATGATTGGAGAAGTTTGTTGAGGGGTGCGGTCAGCAAAAAACAACATAAATAAACAAAACCATATTTATTTATTTTATGCCGATGTTTCGACCTGAGTTTCGGGTCTTCATCAGGGCGATAGAACAAAAGAGATAACAACAACATTTAGAGAAACATAAAAATGAAAATAGTATACAAACAAATTTGGAATTATACAAAATATTGTATTGAATTTTATTTTGAGTATTGAGTGTTATGTTGTTCTTTGCTGACCGAACCCCCCCCCCTGACAAACTTCTCCAATCATTAATCTACGGTCAACTACCTCATCCAGTAATACTTTATTTTTGAATAACTTTAATTTTTTACATATATTTACTTTCTAGATTTATTTATTAGATGTATATTATTTTTTTTTTTTCCTCTTCCTCAATTTAACTTTTACTTATTCTTATAAATCTTTTATATTCTTATAATATTCTGACTATATATTTTCTTTCAAATCAATGTATGTATCTATATTGTTTTTTATTTTTTAATATTCTAATTATTCTGTAATTCTTTTTATTTATTATTTTGGTTTTTATCTTGTTATTTGTTCTTAATCCTTATGAAAGCCTGAAATTCTGGGTGAATCATTGGCACTAATAATCATGAGAGATAGTTGACCATGGATGACTTATACAACGAGAATATGGTAGGTGGGTACAGTCAAAATAAAACACAAATAAGTTGAAGTAACTTTTTAATTATCCCAATGTTTCAGTCAGAATTTCTAGCCTTCCTCAGGGCTAAGAATAGAACAAGATAACAACCAATGAATACAGAAAATAAAAAAGAATTGGCACTAATAAATTATTAAAAAAAGGCATTTATCTCACCCCAATTTTTTATTACTTTAATGAAAACTATGTATAATTACTAGTCAAAATGGACGAGTCTGCCAAGTATAAGTAGGGGGAATAAAAAATGGCAGCCGTTTCAAAAACTTTAAAAAGACATTAATTTATCTTAAATTAAAATAAATTGATTTATAGCTGTTCGGACAATAAGTTTGATTTATGAAAAACTTTATTTTAGAAACCATTGGACATAAAAATGTCTGTCAGCACTCAAATTAAAGCTAGTTAAATTAACTCTAAAATATTTTATCATAGGAGCAGTAGTTTTTATGATATTTGACAAAATAAATTCACAAAATGTTAATTTCTAGTTGTTTGTATGAAATGTTTGCGTTTTGAAAAAATATATCTCAAGACCTATTTGATGCATATTGTAATAATCAAAAATTTATTATAATAAAATGAATGGAATTTTATATTTTTTTTAAACTTAAATCCTCATATCTTAAAAGATAGCTTGAGTTCAAATTAAAAACTTTAATATTAAATAGATAATAGAATTTTATTTAAATTTTATAATATAAAAGACTCTTAATCTCAGAGCAGGTTTCTAGGCAATCAGAAACAGGCACTTTTACTATTCACACTTAATTAAATTAATATCTATTTTACACAGGTATTTAAATTTAGGTATAACAAAACTAACCAATTTCACAATCTTCTTTTGATGATTCTTGGTATCTTCTTTTCTATAACGCTATTTCTTACCGTAGAAATGGCTTCCAGTCCTTCCAAAAAGCTATGTCTCTCTCACAACAATGGTTTCCAATCTTTCCCACTTCCAGCTGACGGACGTCCTCTCACCAGGCAATCCAAACTCAGAGTCTCTTTTTTTCTTCGAGAGTGACTCTGAAGGGAGACATCGGAGCCCTTTTCAAGATGTCCACCCTTGCTAGACAAAAATTGATGAGGACCCCCTCATCCTGGAAACATCGTGTCCCACCCGCGCCCAAACAACGAATGAATCCCAAAAACCAAAACCTTTCTCGATGTTCCATGTAAACATCGATTATTGCACAACAGTTAGGGATTTTTGCAAATGATTTACTTTCTGAATATTATCCTTTAGCACTATTTCTTGTCTTCTATTTTTTGTTAAATTTACTGTATTTTCAATTATGATGGGAAGAGTTTAAATAGTTTTTATGATATTTGAATCTGCTCAACATGGCCTTGATTCCATGGACTTTTTGACTGAAGGATACATACCGCCATCTTGGTTTTGTTTTGAATCACGAATTTATTATGGACAATGAAAATTGGTTAGCTTGCTTTGTGGTTCAACAAAACCAATGAACAATATTAATATGATACATAAAATAAAACATATTAAAAACCCTTAATACATCAAAATATACTATTTACTCGAAAAGAGCATATTACATTTCTCCTCCTCTCTAGGTAAAAAAAAAATTATTTTTTACCCAAAATATTTTTTTTTCTAATAAAGTCTGAATTAATTTTACCATAATCATATAAATAAACATTTGGTAAAAAAAAAAAAAAAACACCTCTGAGTTACTAGCTTACAAATACACATACAAATAATTACCAAGGAACAAGCATATCAATGTATGACACCATTTTATGAGAGAAAAAGTGCAGGCGAATCTTCTCTCCTTCACGTACTTACCCACCGATAAGATGGTCGCTGACTCTTTGACAAAGGCGCTTGATGAGGACAAGTTCAGCGAATGTATCAAGTGCCAAGGAATCCGCAAAGAGGGAGGGTGTTGGATAAATTATTTGTGGATCTCTGGCAACACTGTCTCCACCACGTTTCATGTATAACCTTACACATTGTGTATACGAGTTAGTCTCTTCTATTGTTCCGTTCTATGGTGTTACTGTGTTCAATAAATATTGTCATAACTCCATGACCTGTGTTATCTTTTGCCCTAAACTATAGAATCTTAGATTCAACAGATATATCATGAGGCACATTGGCAAGAGCCTCCGGACATATGTCGACTATTTTTTGAACTAGTATTACCAAAAATAGTTTCATCCAAATCGGTCATTCCACGATTGCGGAGGCTGTACTCGTGTCGCCCTCTTGCCCTGATGAAGTCACAAATATTGCACTTCCTGAGATGTAAATATTGCTAAATTATTTACCTAGTACCCAAGGGTATCCTTGATTGACTATGAAGACAATAAACACTCTTTCACGTGTTATATAAGTATATAATTATATGATAAATTAATCAGTGCATTAATATAAATAAATTAATGATTATCTTTTTCAATAACAACAGCAAAAACAAGGACGAAGGGGATACAAGTATTTATCGATATTCTGAGGGAAAATGAAGGTTAAAAAAAATTTATTTCACCTTTTTTTTTTTTTATGATTTTAATGAAAACAATACATAGTTATTAGTCAAAATTGACTCTGCGAACTATAATTGGGGGGGGGGATAAAAATAGTGTCTGTTTCGCAACGTTACAAAAAAAAATTTAATTATGAGCTCCATATCTTTAGAATTATTACAACAATGAAAAATATAATTAATAAATTTACCATCAGACTGATTTTTTGTTTGAAGTATGGTGGTGGGTGAATACCTTAATAGAAGATTTTAAAAAATGATTTTTAAAATCTGGTATATTGAAAGCATACCTGAAAATTTGGTTTTCCGGACGGATAATTCAAATTTTTAAAAAAGTAGGTAAAACTATTATAAAAAGTAAAAACATTCGTACAGCTCAAGTTTATGGATAGGATATTTGGATTAACTGGAGTAAGCTAGCTTGAATTTATAGCCAAACGATTGAGAGTCGGTTTTTTAGTAAAAATCAAAATAAAAATCAATTCTTTTTTTTATGGTTCGTTATGTCTCAAAGCGAACCAGGAAAAAGATTTCACAATTTTTAATTACTTAATAGTTCAAGATGGATTTAAAAAAACATTTTTCTTTATTTTAATCATTAATTTATCTTTTAATTTATGTAAATAAGCTATAATGTATATAAGGTTTATGAAAATAAGTTAACCCTCAATTCAGGAAAAAGCAATGCCAACCTTATCGGTTTAAAAATCTAACTTAATTCCCTTCCTTACTATCAATTACCACACGTCTACAACATACTTATTCAGTTTCAAATCACTAAAATTATGATCAATATCTAACACTGAATAACCATATTTCCCAAATAACCCATGAAACCATCTCAATCCATAACCAGTTTCTGTGGTCTTGCAATTAATTTCCTCGAAGAACCCGTCATCTTGTAGTATCCTCTCTTAGTCCACCCCACTTTGACTACTGTTGCTTAGTGGAGTATGCATTATCTTAGACCCTATAATATAAGAACCCAAGAGGAGAATAGAGGCAGTTATTTCACCCCAATTTCTGATTAATATGTATAATTACTAGTCAAAATTGATGAGTCTGCCAATAGAATACAAAATGGTGGCTATCTCAAAAAGTAAAAAAATATATTTTTTCATTCAGTGCTCCATATCTTTGAAATTATCAACAACACCTAATAAAACACCATTTAAAGAAGAGTAAATTTTCTAAAATATAAGTCCTAATAGAGCTATTTACATTCAATAGTTCTCAAGATACAGCTGTTTAAAAAGCAAAATTTCTTAAAAATGTACTGAAAGCTTAGAAGTTGGTAAATTTATTTTGAGAAATCTTTATCTTAAGAACTATGTGACGTATAGATGTCTATTAGATCTCAAATTAAAGCTAGTTTAATGTACTATAAAATAGTTTATGACCTTGACCTTCGTAGGAATGTTCTAATGGTTCTAGAGACATATTTTTTCAAAATTGAAACATTTTATAAAAACAACTAGAAATTAACATTTTGTGAGTTTATTTTGTCAAATATCATAGAAACTATTACTCCTACAAAGATAAACATTATAAGCTATTACAGACATCTGTACGTCCAATGGTTTTTGAAATAAAGGTTTTCATAAATTAAATTTATTGTCCGAACAACTATAAATCAATTTATTTTAGCAAATATCATTAAAACTACTATTCCTAAGAAGGTAAAGGTCACAAACTTCTTTATAGTTCATTAAACTAGCTTTAATTTGAGTGCTAAAAGACATCTGTACGTCACATAGTTCCTGAGATATAGATTTCTCAAAATAAATTAACTAACTACTAATCTTTCAGTAGATTTTAAAGAAATTTTGCTTTTTAAGAAGCTATATCTCGAGAACTATTGGACGTAAATAGCTCTTTTAGGGCTAATATTTCAGCAAATTTATTCTTCTTTAAATAATGTTCTCTTAGATTTTCTAGTGTTGTTGGTAGTTTTCAAGATATAGAGCTCTGAATAAAAAATTAATGGTTTTTTAAGGTTTGGAAACAGCTGCTCTTTTTTAATCCTCCTACCTATACTTGGCAGACTCATCAATTTTGACTAGTAATTATACATAGTTTTCATTGAGGTAATCAAAAATTGGGGTGAGGTAACTTCCTTTTTTTCTTCCCGGCTCTTGTACTATATACTTGACTCATTCTCAGACACGATTCGGTGTCAATACAGTGTTTAAAATCTTGTTAATTAACTTTAGCAGTTTAAAGTCATTACCTTACGGCAAGGTAATTAAATTAAAAACGAAGTTTGAAGCGCTAGTCCTCCCAGGTAGACCCGCAGCAATCTTAACTGCAAAGGAACTTGCTCACCCTTTAAAGGAATCTATTAATAAAAGATGGGAGGCAATGTGGGATGAAAGTCCACCCAGTAAGTTGAAACCTATCAAGAAAGATGTGAAGCCCTGGACTACATCAACCCAAAGTAGACGCCATGAAGAAGTAGTGATCACCCGACTCAGAATAGGACATACCCGACTGACACACATCCACCTCATAACAGGAGAGGCACCTCCAAACTGTTCAAAATGTATTAGCAATCTGACCGTCAAACACATTTTTGAAGAATGTCATCACTACACATCAACTCTGAACCAGTTAGGGATACCAACAAATGTCCCAATGGCGTTGAGAAACGACGAATCTGTAATTGTAAAAGTCATTATATTCATCCATCAGACTAACTTAATAACCAGCCTTTAATTATTATAATGGGATGTAATATTATTTATATGATTTTTTATCATCGACAACCGCGTTTACTGACGTGTATGCACATTTTAGGTGATTTATTTTTGAAATAGTATTGTACATATATATATATTAATACTTATAATTATAATTAAAACTTATAATTAAACAATTACAGTGATGGTGTGGAAGGAAAGGTTATAAAACAAGTTGTTCAGAAAATCCAGTAGGAGCCCTTATGCATTTAACATGACTTTAAATAGGGCTGCTCACAATCCTATACTTATAACATTTTACATTTAACACGTCACGAATACCCCTGTTATATCGTTTTAACATGGTATAAGAATGAAATATTTCTCCATTTAACACGCTTTAACATGTTAAAATAGAGTTTTTGAATACCCCTAATAGGGATATTCATTATCTCAAGTTTGACTTTAGTAATTTCAAGGTTTTGAAAATATTGTCAGATAATTTGGCTGATCATATAACTTTTGTTTAAATAGAACTTAAATTTTTCATATTGTGAACTGACATAATTAAGAATTTAATTTATGCAAAAATAATCGACTTGGTTACATATAACACACAAATTAATCTTACTAACTCACCTTAAATTGAGAATGTTCCTTGGCCGTAGAAAACCAAATGGTAACAATGCCATACCGATCAGTGTACTAATTACTCCAAAGCAAAGGGGACAAGCGTAATATCGTAATTTCTTGTATGGTACAAGCGGTAGGCAGTACACAATAATAATAACCATCGCAATAATATGTTCACAGCGTGGTATTTCATTGAGGATTACCATTTCTGAAAGAAATTTTAAATAATCAGTTTTTACTTTTAAGAAAGATTGAATACCAAAACCTGATATTTTAATCTAAAGCAGATATGCTTCCAAACCTTCATAGTACAAGAGCCAGAAAGAAAAAAAGGGAGTTATTTCACCACAATTTTCGATTAATTTAATAAAAACACTCTATAATTACTAGTCAAAATTGATGAGTCTGCCAAGTATAGGTAGGGGGGATAAAAAATGGCGGCGGTTTCAAAACGTTAAAACAAATTAATTTTTCATTCTGAGCTTTATATCTTTAAAATTACAAACAATACTAGGAAACCTAAGAGGACATTATTTAAAGAAGAGTAAATTTGCTGAAATATTAGCCCTAATAGAGCTATTTATGTTCAATAGTTCACGAGATATAGCTTTTTAAAAAGAAATATTTTATAAAAAGGTTCTGAAAGATTAGTAGTTAGTGTATTTATTTTGAGAAATCTATATCTCAGGAACTATGTGACTTATAGATGTCTATTAGCATTCAAATTAAAGCTAATTTAATGCACTGTCAAGTAATTTATCATCTATACCTTCATACGGATATTAGTTTTCATGATATTTCCTAAAATAAATTGATTTATAGTTGCTCAGACAACAAGTTTGATTTATTAAAAACTTTATTTCAGAAACCATAAAACGTACAAATGTTAGTCAGCACTTAAATTAAAGCTAATTAAGTTTACCATAAAATAGTTTATAACTTTTATCTTTGTATGAGTTGTAGTTTTTATGATATTTGACAAAATAAATTCACAAAATGTTAATTTTTAGTTATTCGGATATAATGTTTGATATTTGAAAAAAAAAATATCTCTAGATCCATAAGACGCACATATGTCTGCCCGTACTCAAAATAAAGGAAATTTAACTTACTATAAAGTAGTTTATGACACGTATTTTCGTAGGGGTAGTAGTTTTTAAGATATCCGCATATAAATATAAATTTGGCACATGAAAATTTGTCGGAGCAACTACAAATCAATTTATTTTAGCAAATTCATGAAAACTACTACTCCTGCAAAGATAAACATCATAAACTACATTATAGCTTATCGTTTTTCAATATTTCAATTTAATCTTTTTGTTTAAGTAAAATCATATTTACTTGATCAGTAATATTTACATGTTCTAAAAAAGGATTAGTTAAGGTACTTTTATGCATCAGTTTCAACCGAGATTCCTTTTCTTCAAGTGGTATTTTGCTTGCTCAAAACGGAGGAGGAAAATTACATTTTCGTCATTTAATGATTTTTTATTTCCGAAAATCTGCTGCACAGACTGTTAACAAAATTTGCAGTGTGTATGGCGATGATGCCTTAGGAGAAAGCACCGTCCGTAAGTAGTTTGCTCGGTTCAGAACCGGAAATTTTGACATGGAAGACGCAAAGCGCTCGGGTCGTCCTTCAACTGTTGATGATGACCGAATTCAAGAATTGGACAAAGACAATCCTTACTCTAAGACCCAGAATATCGCAGAAATGCTTAAAATATCTCATGCAAGTGTCTCATAATCGCAAAGGTATAGTTTTCCATCGCGATAACGCCCGTCCTCACGTGTCTTTGCAGACCCGGCAGAAATTATTAGAGTTTGGCTGGGAAGTGATCTCCAACCCACCCTATTCACCAGACCTTACTCCAATAAATTTTCACTTATTTCGGGCCCTTAAAAAACTCTCTTAACGGGAAACACTTCAATTCGCTCGTTTACTGCAAAACGCACTTAGAGGAGTTCATTGCAGAAAAATCTGAGAGGTTTTGGGAGGATGGAATTAAAAAAATACCTGAAAGATGGCAACATGTAATAGATCAAATTGAGTCATATATAATTGATTAAATATATAAGAATCTGAAGTTTTTATTGAAATCACCAGTAAAAAACGCTACGAACTTATTTTACAACCCAATAGTATGTTTTATTAAATATATATGTTATGTTTTACTCAAATTCACACTGTGGATTAATTGTTCGGAAATATATAGTATTATTTATAACAGATGTTTTAATATATTTAGAATTTTAATGTGTTTATATTTCAATCTACCTTTTATTTTAATAAATACTAAATATTTTAACCATATTAGTAAAAAAGAAAAAAGCGAAGGTCGCAAAATATTTTTAAACAGTTGTCATTCAGGGTTAATGAGAAGGTTAAACAGAGACAAATATTTCATTTGAAAACCCCAAAATTTCATACTATATAAAAATACATTTATCTTGATAGTTCATAAAATCAAAATAAAAATTCTGGAAAATAAATAAAATAAAATATAATAAAATGAATTAATCTTAAAATACCCAAGATGATGGAACAGATTTTCACTTGCTTCTATATGTGGTTATAAACTGAATCTGAGATATATTCTGACAAAAATAACTAAAATTCACTTACATAATTCTAAGAAACAAAAGAATTAGCTACAAGATTTAATTAGCATTTGCTATGAATATTTATGAATGAAAATTAATTATATATTTGCAATTTCAAGAAGGAACCAAAATTGATTTAATTTTAAATTAATTATGAGAGATAGTTGACCGTGGATGATGAATGAGGAGAAGATGGTTGGGGGTGCGGTCAATGAAAAACACAAATAACTTATTTTAATGTGCCAACGTTTCGAAACTCTAGCCTTCTTCAGGGCTAAAAACAGAACAAGTTAATACCCACTATAAGTATAGAAAAATAAAAAAATAAAAAGGAAAGTATAAACAGAATAATTTTACACATAAAATGAATAATTTTACAAAATAGAATTAATAAAATGAAGTGATGAGAGAATCGGGAAATAAAATGTATACATGGGTGATTGAAAAAGTTGGTAAAATAACATAATTAAGGAAATGAAATAAAAATGAAGTTATATAATGCAAAGAAGTATGAACATACTAGTTATTATTAAATTAATAATAACTAGTATGTTTTTTTCAACTAAATGTTAAATTTAAATATGAAAAGAAAATGAAAATTGAGAGGAAGAAAATATATGTAACAATAATAGATGATAAAGAGACAAATTATAAGTATAGTGTACAAAACTTATTACGCGGGTAAGGAAAATGGAGAAAAGTGCAGAAACTAAGGGGTTAGAGTAAAATAAAGAAAGGGGGAAAAAAACAAAAAAAGAATAAAAACGAACGTGTTAGCTTAATTTTATTATTTTTACTATTTTTTTTATTTTTATTATTTTTATGTTGATTTAATTTTATTATTTTTATTTTTGTCTACATAATATCTCAGTTAAGTTTTCATATATTTTGAATTAAATTAAATTAACGTCAAGGAATTATTATAAAAGTTTAGAATATTCCCATTTTAAAACAAAAATGAGAGTACAAGAGCTGGGGAGAATAATAAATTTTCTAAAATATGAGCCCTAATAGAGCTATTTACGTTCAATAGTTCTCGAGATAGGGCTTTTTAAAAAGCAACATATCATAAAAAAATGAACTGAAAAATCAGTAGCTAGTGAATTTAACTTAAGAAATCTATCTCTCAAAAATCATTGAATGTACAGGTTTCTATTAGAACTCAAATTAAAGCTAGTTTCATGATATTCAACAAAATAAATTTACAATTTTGGTTTCTAGTTGATCAGACAAAATATTTGATTTATGAAAAAATATACCTTAAGAACCATAAGACGTACATAGTCTATCAGAACTCAAATTAAAAGTAGTTAAATATACTATAAAGTAGTTTAATGTTTATCTTTATTGAAATAGTAGTTTTTTATGATATTTGCATATGAATATAATTTTTTCTCATGAAAGTTTGTCCGATCAACTAGAAATCGACATTTGTGAATATATTTTGTTGAATATCAAATTAATTACTACTCCCACAAAGATAAATGTCATAAAGTACTTTATAGCCCATTAAACTAGCTTTAATTTGAGTGCTAATAAACATCTGTTTTCGTCAAATGGTTTTTAAGATATAGATTTTTCAAAATAAATTCACTTACTACTGATCTTTCAGTACGTCCTGTACAACATTTTTATGAAATGTTGCTTTTTAAAAAGCTATATCTCAAGAAACATTGGACGTGAGTAGTAGCTCTATTAGTGCTAATACTTCAGTATAATACTAATAATCAATGTAAGATTAATGTTCAGCTGTGCAATCACCTGACACACATACTTCACGCCGTTTTCCAATTTTAGACGCTTTTTAAATATTGCTGGATTAAACTATCTTAAAGTTTCCTATTCCCGTTGTATGCTAATATTTCAAAAGTGATATAGGACCGTCGCTCTCCAGGGGTCTAAGATAGGCGAGTTCGGCGGGGAAGGATTGCATTTTATTGTGATATGATATCCTCTTGTGAGATTGTGACATGTCGTACATCGTCCAACCTACTCGCTATAATTGTCTGTTTGAAAAGTCAGATAAGTAAAGCTACTGTCGAAGTTATCTGGTAATCTTTGGGTTGGTAGACAGGCGCGTTACCACGCTGCTACCGTCACCCCATCGTATATATATATATATATATATACGCTCACGGCAGACTCATGCCATCATCGATGACACCGTCTTCAGCGGACCCGGCAGCTTATCTTATAATGCCACACTGGCAATCCAAGATATTACTTACCTGTGTATATACATTTATTTATTTGTATATATTTAATTTATAGTTTTAATTTTTCTAGGAGGTAAGAAAAAAAAAAAGAGTTGTCTGGTCTTAGGCGGTTTCTCCAGCCTGAAATCCACTTTACAGAAGGCCCTCGACAAGGCCTATTCATTATAAGTTAGGAACGGCCATGCTAGAGGATGAGCCCTGGACTCCGACGCAGGAAGAGGTTGTCTAGGTGAGAGAGTCTGAGGTAGAGTAACAGTTCTAGTTGCCGAGATGAAGCGGACGGACTAGAACTGTCAAGATAGGAGCCAGCTTACTAGTTGCCGAGATGAAGCGGACGGATTGCTGGTGTGGAGAGACGGGTTCAACTACACTGGTTGCCGAGATGAAGCGGACGGACCAGTGTAACCGTTAAGGATTAGGTTACAATCTTAGTTGCCGAGATGAAGCGGACGGACTAAGATTGCTGGAGAGAAGGAGAAGGGATAGGCCATCATCTTAGGTTTGCGTACTGAAAGACAACTCTTGGGAGAATAGATTGACAATGAACTTCTCTATCTCAAGTAGAGTGTACGTACGCCACCAGTGCTATGACTAGGCTTGGGAAGGAGATGGATCAAAGATCAAATTGGGGTTTTAGAGCCCCTTTATTTATAGGCCTAGTCCATGCGGCTGTGACCGAGAAGCGGTCGGTACATTTCTGCTTGAGATAGGTTCGTGCATTGTTTTGGTATCATATATTATTAATTGTATAGATATTGCTAAGTGTTAGGTACAGACATTATTAATATATAAAAATGGCAATGTGTTTTTACAAAATGAAATAATATGTAAATTTGAGAGCTTCGGTAAGGCTCGAGGTGCAGTGCTCTGGTGAGTTTTGGTCGAACCGCTTGCTTCCTCTCGCTACACTACCATGGAGGTCGGAAGTGGTGTGTTTCACGCCGTTTTTCAATTTCAGGCGCTTTTTAAATATTACTCGGTTTAATTATCTTAAAGTTTCCCCTTGCCGTTTTAAGCCGATACTTCAAAAGTGATATAGGACTACTAGCAATACTACCAGATACCTAGCTTAGAAAGTGAAACAGAAAAGAAAAAGGCAGCGGCAGCAGCTAAATTAGAGAATAAGGGAAGGACAGAAACAACATTCGCATCGCTCTATAACTACAGTCCTGTAACCACGACCAGCACAGCCAACACAATCTAATAGTCACGTCAAATCTCCTCCCTTGTCTTCCGATGGACAACTCCCACCAGCCACTGGAATATTTACTTCCACCACCATCCCGTCAACACCTAGCATATCAGCGGTCACCATTGATCAGGTCATGCAGTTACTGTACACATTAATATACCAGATCTCAGTTTTGATTCAGGTCATTGCGGCACAAAACACCAAGCTATGAACGCTAGTGCTATCATAAACTTTAACTGTCGTAGTCTAAACAATAAGATTGACGAGATAGAAGCGCTGCTTGCCATCACACACATCATCATCACGCTCCAGGGATCCGAATATCAAACGAGCAGTCAACGCTATGACTACCCAAATCAAAAACCTTCTGGGGCAAAGACAGCTATCTGGCACGAACAGTTGCTAGCTACTCGTGGTGACGTTAGGAAGTTCTGGAAGCTCACCAAAAGTGCAACGAAGCCCAAGACAGCTAAAAGCTATTTAGAGGAGGTCAAACGGGAACTGTGCACCCAGCCACGAAGAAGTCGAAACGGTCTTGCTAAAGCAACTCCCCAGAAAAGGCATAGCACATCTCACGAACCTGTATAACTCGTGCTTGCGAATGAGATACTTCTCCCCAATTTGGAAACACACCATTCTGTTCCCGCTACTAAAACCTGCAAAGTCAGGTGACAAGGAAGAACATTATAGACCCATTAGCCACTATATGCCAGTTATATAATAGTTTACATACCTATTTACAATTGTATAGGGTCTGAATGGATAAGAAATGATTGACCAGGTGGGATTTAAAGATAGAGAGGGCTTTGGAGTGACGGATGCTGGAAGGGATGGAGTTCCATAAGGATGAGGATCGGATAATGAACGATCTATCGAAAACAGCGGTTCGGCGGGGCCTTGTGTATAAATCTGAAGACCGGGAACGGTATTGCGGGAATGGAGGATTTGAATTGAAGGAGCTTGGAGATGCATGAAGGACGGCGGGATTGGATGACTTGGAAGAAGAAGGATGCCAGGAAATACTTAAACGGTAGGATAAATCCACTTCAACTCTGCATAAAAACGGGAAACAGAGGCGTCCCTCGGGATCCCGAAGATGAATCCTACACAGCAAATTATCAAACATGTAATATGTAATTTCAGTTTCATTTTTGAGCTAGGCACTTTAGAAATATATATACATACAAACAGATCATTCTGTAAGACTATTTTTTTTTACAAAACATGTTGTAGCGAGAGGGACCAAGTGGTTGGACCAAAGCTCACCAGCGAGCTCCACCTCGAGCCTCACCGAAGCTCCCAAATTTATAAATCAGTTCATTTTGTAAAAAGACATTGTCATTTTTGTATATTAATAATTTCTGTACATACTACTTAGCAATATCTGTACAATGAATAATAAATGATAACGATGCAATGCACGAACCTATCTCAAGCAGACATGTACCGACCGCTTCTCGGTCACAGCCGCATAGACTAGACCTATAAATAAGGGACTCGAAATCCCCCAATTCGATCGTAGATCCACCTACTTTCCTGGGTCGAGTCATGGCACAGGTGGCGTATACACTGCTTGAGATAGAGAAGTTTATTGCCAATCTAATCTCGCAAAAGTTGTGTTTTTTCAGTACGTCCACCTAAGACGATTGGCCTATCTCCTCTCCCTTACTCCAGCAATCTTAGTCCGTCGGCTTCATCTCCGCAACTAAGATTGTAACCTACTTCCTAACGGTTACACTGGTCCGTCCGCTTCATCTCGGCAACCAGTGTAATTTCCCGTCTCTCCCCGGCTCTAGTCCGTCCGCTTCATCTCGGCAACTAGAGCAGCACCTAGCCTTATCAGCTTACTGGTCCGTCCGCTTCCTCTCGGCAACTAGTAAGCTGACTCCTATCTTGACAGTTCTAGTCCGTCCGCTTCATCTCGACAACTAGAACTGTTACTCTGCCACAGACTCTCTCACCTAGACCTCCTCCTCTACCTAGTCAGTGTCCAGGGCTCATCCTCTGGCACGGCCCGTTCCTAACTTATAATGAATACGCCTTGTCGTGGGCCTTCTGTAAAGAGTATATCAGGCTAGAGAAATCGCCTAAGACCACAGATAACCCCTACAATGTATTTCCAGCTAAAACTCGATATCAAAATATTTCAGGATCCCAGTAAATTCTTCTAACTATATGTTCCATACATAAGCAAGTGAATGTAAAAATTATATATAAAGGATATCCATGATGTTGCATTAAATGTAAAATGTTTTACCATGTTAAATGTTATAAGTATAGGCTTGTGAGCAGCCCTATTCAAAGTCATGTTAAATGGTACATGCATAACAGCTCCTAGCGGATTTTCTGAGAAACTTGTTTTATAACCTTTCCTTCCAAATCTTCATGTTTTTGTTTAGTTCTAAGTTTTGATTCAAGTAATTTATTAAAACATTGCTAAATTGAGTGAAAAGTGAAATTTTGGCTACTGAGTGTCTTGTTGATCTTCTAACTTGTGAGAAACAGAACCAATATGAGCTAATTGACAACTGTCATTATTATTATTATTCTCATCCATTGCTTTATTAAATTTAAAAGCATCCAAAAAAATACTGACACAATCAAAACACAAACAACGAGCAAGCAACCAAACATGACAACGAACAAACTGGTGACGAGCTCAGCTGGTCTGTTGCGTGATGTCATTCTCCATTTAACAGACTCTCAACCATGTTATATGTTATATGGTTTTTACATGGTAAAAGAAGGAAATATTTCTTTATTTAACATGATTTTTTCCATTTAACATGCATTAACATGTTAAACTAAAGATCATGAATATCTCACTATAAATATATAGTTCGACATGTTTAATATCTAAATACCTCAACAACTTTGGTTCAATACTATTTTAATGTCTCCTTACCTCATTTTACACAAAAAATATTAGATTTCGCTAGTTAGTCCTTATAATAGTGGTATTATAAAATCCTATAGCATACAAACAAAATTCTAAAAATATGAAATAAATATAAATTTTCTTTTAAAAATATATTTTAGTAAAAACATATAATTTTGGTACATATCACATTCGCTAAAAATAATTCATATTTAGAAGTAATAGTAATACTAAACAATAATAATGACTAAGCTTATACACTATACACAAACAAAAAAAATATTACTAATCACTTGTTAAAGAATTACAACAAACAAAATTTAATATTTAACATATTTTAAAAAATAAAATTTTATTTTTATTTATTTTTTTTATTACAATCATTCAATCGAACAATATTGTCCTGTAACTGTTAATATAATAGTTACTCTAATACACATAAGCCTAAATACAACTTTAGACACACCCAATGTTAAAATGACAAGATAAATGCACAGGAATCACAAAATATAATTTTTAATGAAATTAAATTGAAATAATTTTACATGAAGTTATGAAAGTCCAACCCGATTTATAAAAATAAGTCACTCTAATTGAGCAGTATTTATTTTTAAGTATTATTTTTATTCACATCAGCATGTTGTAAGCTTTTGATTTCTTTATGAAGCTTTTCGTATTCGATTGACATTAGTTTATAAGTCTTCTCTTTAAGCGAATCAATATCGTCAAGTGTGAGACCCTCAGTTGGAATAGGTTCTAACACTGATATCACCATTTTACCTGAAATATAATAAAAAGTCATTAATATATTTAAAGATACAACTTATTCTTTGTGCTTAAGAAAATTTTATATTTTGAAATCACTTTCTTAAAATTAATATTATTTATATAATTAGACCCATTTAATTACATGAAAATTATTGAATAGAAAATATGAATTTGTAAGCATATGAGTCGTTGAAAGTAACTGAGGTGTAAGTCATTCTATTCTCATCAAACTTAATTTTTGTAGAAATACAATTAATTAATAATTTTCCAATTACCTCCCTGGAATTTTTAAAACTTATTAATTTTAGTCTTTCTGTTAAAAATATAATACAATCAATGTTTAATGTCCCTTTTGCTCAAAATAATTTTTCCTATTATTCTTCTGTTGATATGATTCATAGGATACCAAATGCTGTTATATACTTTTATACAAAAAATAAAAATTATAAGCTAATTTTTTGAATTATTGTGCAATTAATTTTTCTGTAATAAAAACATTTTAAATTTATTATTAATGTTTCTTAAGTTATTGAATATTTTAAAGTTTATAATAATATTCCATTAGTGTTCCTATAATTATCAAGTTTTTATGTAATTTTTAAATTTTCTACATGTTTGTTTTGTGGAGTGAGGTGGTTCAGTGATTAAGGTACTGTCCTACCAACTAGAACAATGGTTCTCAAAGTGAAGTCCGCATTCTCCCAGGGGAACAAGAAACAGTTTCGATAAGTCCATGGAAAACGAATGCTTATTTATAGTTGGCACATTACTGTCCTGATGTTGCAAACATGGATCTAAAAGTACTGATTCCATTCGCAACCACTCAGAAAGTCAGCTTTTTATATACCGCTTACTTATTATTAAGAAAAAATCTTGATTATACTCGAGAGATAGCATGAGAGTTACAATGTCCAAAACCAATCCAAACATAAAGGACTAGTTCACGCAAAGCACACGCATCCATCCCGTTTAAATTATTACTTAAATTTAATGACTACATAAAATATAATGTTTTCTGATTACATAATTGTGTGTAAAAAAAAAATATTTTATTTACTAAACTCTTCTGTTTTTATTTAAGTTTAAAGGGACTCCCATGCACAATATATTAAAAATTTTGGGAACCACTGAACTATATGGAACTGGGTTCAATTTCGGCAGTGGCAGATAATTAATTTGTTACAGTAGGCATTAGTCAACCCTGTGGGTATATATGTATATATTGTAATAATTTGAAAATATTAAAAAAATAAAATAAAAAGAATCTTTGCTCGTTTTATACCTTTCTTCAAATATAAGAGATAACTTGGGTTCTAATTTAAGAACTTTAATATTAAATAGATTATATAATTTTATTATTAAAAAGACTCTTAATCTCAGGGCCGTGTTTTTACTAGACAATCAGAACAGGCATTTACAATAATTTCTGTTAATTTAATTAATATCTATTTTACAATGTATCTCTTTTTACGTATAGCAAAAACTAAACAAGCTCACAATCTTCCTTTCGTTGATTCCTGGTGTCTTCTTTTTTCTTATTGTTCTGGCGTCCAAAATGGCTTCCTCTTCTTGCTGGACAGAAATTGATGAGGACTTCCTAATCCTCCTAATCCTCAAGACATCTTTTCTCTTCGGGGGCCCCAGA
>NW_027108424.1:228729-240061 GCF_000696795.3 Halyomorpha halys
TGGCCTTGATTCAACGTACCGCCATCTTGGTTCTGTTTTTGACTCACGAAGTTATTATAAACAATGAAACTTGGTTAGCTTGCTTTTTGGATAAGCAAAACAAATGAATATTAAAATGATACATAAAATAAAACATATTAAAAACCATTTATACATCAAAATATACTATTTACTAAAAAAGAGCATATTACAATATATTAAAAATTTTGGGAACCACTGAACAATATGGAACTGGGTTCAATTTTGGCAGTGGCAGATAATTAATTTGTTACAGTAGGCATTAGTCAACCCTGTGGGTTTGGGAGCTCTATGGGGCCCATCCAGCCTTTATAAAGTGGGTACCCTTAATTAGGGAGAAAAATCTGGTGGTTTACTAAGGTCATGAACAAATCACCTCGCGCAACTGTTGCACAAGGAACAGTAATTCCTTATAAAGTACTGAATCCCTTTGACCCTTCTGCATAGTTTGTAGCTGTTAAAGTGAAATGTAAAAATTCATTTTTTATTATATACATGTTGCTCTGTGGCTAACTGTGAATATATCAATTATACTATTTGTAACTGTCAGTTGCCAGAGTTGCCAGATGGTAGTCATTAAGCTTGTTGTGTTGTTTGTTTTCACTACAGCAAGAACGTTTTATGTTATTTAACCGTAACTAATAAAACAATAAAAACATTTTATTTGTGTCCACCAACCCCTGTGTTCAACAGTAGCAGTACAGATTTTCACACAATTTTTAAGATAACCTATGAAGATTTACGTTTTCTTATGCTTTAAATGCTTAAATTGAGTCAGTCATTTTAATTTATATATGTTTTCAATTTAGTTTTAAATTAAGTTACTTGTGGTATAAGTTACTTATTATATGTTAACTGTTAATTCATTTTCATATAAACATAATTAATTATTGAGTGCTTTAACTTCAAATTGTTTTATATGCTTTTGACTGGCTAGTTTTAACTGAGACTGCTGTTATTCTTCATCAAATCTTTAAACAACTTTCTTGTACAAGAGGCCAAGAGAAGAGAAAAGTCATTTATTTTACCCCAATTTTTGATTAATTAAAAGAAATCTATCCAGAGTTATGAGTCAAAATTGTTGAGTCTTTCAATCAAAGTTAGGTAAAATAAAAAATGGTGGCTGTTGCAAAACATTAAACAGAAAATTAATTTTTCTTTCGGAACCCCATATCTTTAAAACTACCAACATCACCAAAAACCTAATAAAAGAACATTTACAGAAGAGTAAATTTGTTAAAATATAAGCCCTAAAAGAGCTATTTGCGTTAAATAGTTTTCGAGGTACACTTTTTAAAAAGAAACATTTCATAAAAAATGTACTAAAAATCAGAAATTAGTGTCTGCATAAAAATAAAATTCATTCGGCTTTTTAACTGTAATTATTCTTTTTTATTTCCATGATATTGTAATAAGCAAGATGTGTAAAAAAAACAAAAAAAAAACTGGCATAATATATTAAGTTATTAAAATCACTTTCTAAATTGGTTTTGAATTGATTATTTTACGAAATAATCCTAATCATATTACTACCAGTATTTATTTCCTAAAATAATTAATCTTTAAAATAAAGCAATTTCTGAAATAATATTTAAAATCCATGAGTACTGGAGATAAACTACATCACATGCAGAAAGTTTACAACCACTGCAGAAGCTGTCATGACGGTATTTACTACCATCCAATACTCTCTTGATGGCAAATATAATAAAGTTTACACCACAGTCGATGTTGTGAAGTGTTAATGTGTAAACTGGTTATAATGTGACAATAGCTTCACTTTCTCTACAAAAAGTGTCATACTATTGCCTATGACCTAATGCGACAATATTACCATGAAAGTATAAACTGCCATGACTGTAGTAATAATATAGTTTACACTACCATCGAAGAAACTTAAGGTTTTTTTTGTTTTTTAAAATTCTTTCAATTATATTCTAAATGATAATACTTTACCTTCAGAGAAAGTTTTGTTGACTGAATCGATGAAGTAGTAAGGTGAATATACAATTGGTATTATAGGGGCTTGTGTACAGATGGCAACCCTAAATGCGCCCTTTTTGAAAGGCAACAGGACTTTTCCCTTTTTGTTCCTTGTTCCTTCTGGGAAAAGCCACAGCTTCGCCTAAAACATATTTAACAATATTGTAATATTCAAAAATTATTTAAAGTAAATAAAAAGGGAAATTGTTAGTTTTAACTTAATTCTCATATCTAAAGTACAATTTTGATTCAAATTAAAAGCTTAAATATTAAATAGATAGTAGAATTTTATTTAAATTTTATATCATGAGGAATAATTGATGCTGGATGACTTATACGAGGAGAAGATGGTTGGGGGGTGCGGTAAAAATAAAACACAAATAAGTAACTTATTTAATCATGGCAACGTTTTGGCCAGAATTTCTAGCCTTCATCAGGGCTAAGAACAGAACAAGATAACAACCAATGAATACAGAAAATAAAAAATAAACAGAATGACATAAAGTAAATAATTGTACAGAATGAAAATAATAAAATAAAGTGATGAAAGAAGTGGAAAATAAAATCTATACATAGCTAATTTAATAAATAGGTAAAATAACATAATTAAGGAAATAAAATAAAAATGAAGGTATATAATGCAAAGAAATATGAATATATTAGTTTATTATTAATATAAAAATTAAAATTATGGAAAGAAAAATAAAATTGAGAGAAAGAAAAAATATATGTAACAAATGAAATATGTAACCATAATATTAGATAAAGAGGCAAAATATAAGTTAAGCTTAACAAAAGAAATGAATAGAAAAATAAAAAAAATTTGAAAACAACAATAATAATAAACGGTGAACATAACAAAGTGTTACATAACATAATACTTTGTTATGTTCACCATATATTATTATTATTGTTCTTTGCATTGTATAACTTCATTTTTATTTTATTTCCTTATTTATGTTATTTTACCTACTTATTCAATAGCCTATGTATACATTTTAATTTCAACTTCTTTCATCACTTTATTTTATTAATTCCATTCTATACAATTACTTACTTTATGTCATTTGTTTATATTTTATTTTTATATTCATTGGTTGTTATCTTGTTCTGTTCTTAGCCCTTATGAAGGCTAGAAATCCTGACCGAAACGGCACAATTAAATAAGTTACTTCAACTTATTGTGTTTTGTGTGTGGGTCTCATTCAACTCAGAACAAAAAAAGGAACAGGTATTTTATATTTTCAACTGTTTTTACAGAAATTTTGGAGAAAATTAACGAACTAATGAGGAAATGAAAACCTATCGGCAAGATAAAAATTTCTGAAATTTTCAGAATAGTTTGTACTCATCAAAACAACTTGCAACGGGTATTTTGAGTGTATATTTAAATTGAATAATCCTTATGATTAAAGACTATAGAATTTAGTTAATAATGAAACTATTAGAGTGTAAATGTGACTAGAGATTATATTTTTTTTTTTCATACACATAGTGTGATAGTATGTATGAAATCATTCATCCCTATTACCTATTGCCCACAACTGTGTGGCAGATTGTAATATCTATCAATAAATAAAAGTATTTAATAAAAAAAAAAAAAAATAATGAAACTAGGTAATTTTATGGATAAACAGCATACAGCATTTAATGTTATGGATATACAGATTGTTTAAACTGACACGGTAGTTCGATGATTGAATAGGTGTCGTTTAAGGGAAAGAACGGATGAGGATTGGTGAATAGAGGTAGGGAAAAAATGACACACAAGCAAGTCACACGAAAGATGAATTTAATGAATGGATAAATGAACATAGATTAAGTAGATCAAAGATTTATACAAGTTTTATTGTTTTAAAGACCAGAAAAAGGAAAACATGGAGGAGGTATTGCCGTTGAAAAGTATGATAAAGCAACTCAAACTTAGTAAACCTACAGGAGACAAGGGGTGCCTGGGGAACCCAAAGATGGATCTTGGGAAGCAATTCCAACTTCAATAAAAGTTCCCTTGTCTATGGAGGGCTATCTGCAGGTCTAGAGTTGAAGACTGAAGAGACTCGTGAATTGCTTCTTAAGATTTATCTTAGGATCTCAGGGCCTCTCATGCCTCCCATTGGTATACCAACCGAGTTGAAGTGTAGTATCCAACCTCCCGAAGGCAATATCTGCTTGGTCTTTTCCTATTCCAGGTTCTTAAAATCAAAAAACCTATCTATATCCTTGATCTCCTAACTCTTCGTTCATCCATCCATTCATTAAACACCGGATCCCAAACAATTTATTTATATATGCCCTCATTCAGCAAACCCTTCGTCATATGTGTAACCTCCTTCTGGAATTCTCTTCCCATCTCAATCCTCATCCATTCTCTCCTATAAACAACACCTATTCGTTCACTTACTTCATAACCAAACCTCCATATTATTGTGAACAATATAAATAGGCTCGTAGTAGTTAAACTAAGATCTTAATGTAATTTCATTTCGTTTACTGAAAACTTTCAAATGTTAATAATCATAATGTATGAACTATGTATTTATTGTTATGGGGCATATGACCCAGAATAAAATTATTTTTTTTTATTTCAATCCATGAGCCTCTTCAGTACCAAATGTAAAAGCTGCTTTGCCATGCGAAAAATACTGTTTTATAAAGCCATTTTTCACAAGATCAGGATTATGGTGTTCCAGAATCTCAACTATGGTCACTATGTCTGAGAAAATGACCATGTCCTGGGAATCAATCCTCAAACGCCTGCTCAAAAACCGACCAGATGGAAGACGAGGTGATTGGCAGAGGTGGAGGTGATGTTGAAGAGGTCGGGAATTAGAAGATAGCTGCTTGCCCAGGATAGGGGGGAGGGAGGATGAAAGAGTTTGTCAAGCTGGCTCTGTACAATTAATTTATTTTTACTTTAATTGAAGATGAGAGGTACTCTACAGTACTAGCTAACTAGCTGTAGGTCCATAGGAAACTTCAATCCACAGGGAACAACCCTATAGACATGAAGAGGATGACGAGTCCTACAGGAACTAGCTGTAGGTCCTTCCAGGAAGGAAACTTCAATCCATAGGGAACAACCCTATAGACATGAAGAGGACGACGAGTCCTACAGGAACTAGCAGTAGGTCCTTCCAGGAAGGAAACTTCAATCTGTAGGGAACTAGCCTACAATAGTGAAGAGGACGGCAAGTTCTACAGTAACTAGCTGTAGGTCCTTGCAGGATGAAAACCGTAATTCAGTACATAAAGAACTAGCTTACGGCAGTGAAGTGGATGGCAAGTCACTGCCTTCTATGGAGTCGAAATCCCTGAAGGCGGTATTAACACTTTAGTTCATAAATTTTGTGCTTAGTCAACTCTCTGGAGCTATTGAAATGCATGGAAGGCGTTACCTTCATTGAAACAGATCATTCTATTGTAAACTTTATTGATAAAAAAAAAATACATTCAGGAATATTACAATATACAACATGATTATTAATTTGTACAATCAAAAGATTGACCAGAAATATACACTATATATATCTTTGCCTGACTGTAGTAGTTCTTGTCGCAGCAGCTAGGTAGCGTCGTGTCAGTTCGTAACGTTTAAACGACAGTTTGAACGGTGACCAACAGATAGCAGCAAGGTCGCTAAAAGTTTATAAGAGAGGCCGAAATAAATAAATAATTGTACGTATGATATATTTCGGTATTCAATGTATTATTTTTTTAACAAAAGAAATAAATTTAATAAAAATTTTTTTTTTAACGTATATTACTTAATGTCAAAATACGAATCAGGTTATAGAACTCAAGTTTCAGGCTGGCAGCTACATAATTACTTTTAGCAGTTCTCGAAATTAACTGGATGGTAACTTTATATTTACAATTTCTAATAATACAGAATAATTATTGGTATTCTGAATTCTCTTATTATTATATTTTTTTAAGGACCCCTTCAAAAAATACTTAAAAGGAGATAAATGACAAGAGAAAAATGAAATGATCGTGAGAAATTACGTAAGACCATTGTTTTTCTGATGTACACAATTATCTCATTACAACTTCCGCCGTATTTACAACCAATCCTAAAGATTATAGGGGTTAGCGAGAATGAATATGTCTCTGTATATTTCATTCATAGATTAGTGAAAATAAAATTTAAAAAAAAAATATTAAATTAATTGTTTTTACATATAATTAAAATAATTAGAAGAGCTATTCAGATGTTCGTAAACGTTCCAAATTTTCATTTACTGGGTTTCGGCACTCTTTTCAGTTAAATGATCTTACCTTGACTAAACTTCTCTAACGAAGTTCACTATTGGTTTAGGCAGTCGAGGAAAAATAAGCTGATCAATGGTACAAGGCCCATAGATGGATAATAATTAACTATTATTATATAACTATATATAACTAGTTGTCATGGATACGATATTTATGAATGGTTCATTCATAAGTAAGGACCGTATCCATGGCAATTTTAGCTATTAGTTGCAACTATAGTTAATTTCCTCCCATCTCTGCCAAGGCCGCATCAGGCAATTTTTAAATTAGAAATTAGGTTTAAGGTTTAAATTATTGGTGTGACTACCTCATTGACGAATGACTCCACGAAACTTTATTTGAATATAATTTGCAATTTGATACGTTAAGAATTCGAATGCTATAGGTGAAGGATGAATGATCTTTAATTGCCCTAGAACAATTGCATTAACATTAACCAGGAAGAAAAAAAAAAACAACGTTCCGTCTCATGTATCTCTTTCTCATACGTCGAATACGACCCTGAGAAATAATTTTTATTATGAGAACCTTAAAACAAGTAAAGGAGGTCGCTTATTATTACTTCACTTCAACTACTCCACGCCACATGTACCATGGAACGATCGTCAGTGTGGACATTTTGGAGTGCTTGGTAAAAAATGAAAATGAAAAATAAAATATCAGCTAGTTGGCAAGCCATGTGGAATGAAAGCTCGCCAAGCAAAATAAAAACTATTCAAAAACCATTAAACCATGGACCACATCAAACCGTTCCAATCGCAGACAGGAGGTAGCTATTGCCAGATTGAGAATAGGTCAGACGAATTTAACTCATGCATACCTGATCAATAAGCAACCACCGCCAAAATGTCAATCTACAACTAGTACAAGAGCCCAAGAGAAAGAAAAAAGGCAGTTATCTCATCTCAATTGATGAGTCTGCCAAGTATAGGTAGGGGGAATAAAAAATGGCGGCTGTTTAAAAACCTTAAAAAAAACATTAATTTTTCATTCGGAGCTCTATATTTTAAAAACTACCAACAACACTACAAAATCTAAGAGAGCATTATTTAAAGAAGAGTAAATTTGCTAAAATATTAGCCCTAATAGAATTATTTACGTTTAATTGTTTTCGAGATATAGCTTTTTAAAAAGCAACATTTTATAAAAATGTTGTAAGGGACGTACTAAAAGATCAGTAGTTAGTGAATTTATTTTGAAAAATTTATATCTCAAAAACCATTTGTCATACAAATGTCTATTAGCACTTAAATTAAAGCTAGTTTAATGAGCTATAAAGTAGTTTATGTTTATATTCGTAGGAGTAATGGTTTACATGAAATTTGCTAACATAAATTGATTTATAGTTGTTCGGACAAATTTTCATTTGCCAAAATTTTTATTGTGAATATCACAAAAACTACTACCCCTACGAAGATACGTCTCATGAACAACTTTATAGTAAGTTAAATTTCCTTTATTTTGAGTATTGACAGACATATGTGCGTCTTATAGATCTAGAGATATATTTTTTCAAAAATCCAACATTTTATACGAACAATTAAAAATTAACATTTTGTGAGTTTATTTTGTCAAATGTCATAAAAACTACTACTCCTACAAATATAAACATAATTAACTATTTTGTAGTAAATTTAACTAGCTTTAATTTGAGCACTAGCAGACATCAGTACGTCCAATGGTTTCTGAAATAAAGTTTTTCATAAATTAAATTTATTGTCCGAACAACTATAAATCAATTTATTTAAGCAAATATCATGAAAACTACTATTCCTACAAAGGTAAAGGTCATAAACTTCTTTATATTCCATTAAACTAACTTTAATTTGTGTGGTAATAGACATCTGAACGTCACGTAGTTCCTGAGATATAGATTTCTCAAAATAAATTAACTAACTACTAATCTTTCAGTATATTTTTAAGAAATTTTGCTTTTTAAAAAGCTATATCTCAAGAACTATTGGACGTAAATAGCTCTTTTAGGGCTAATATTTCAGCAAATTTACTCTTTTTTTGAATAATTTTCTCTTCTATTTTCTAGTGTTCTTGATAGTTTTTAAGATATAGAGCTCCGAATGAAAAATCAATTTTTTTTAAAGGTTTTGAAACAGCTACCATTGTTAATTCCCCCTACCTATACTTGGCAGACTCATCAGTTATGACTAGTCATAGTAAGATACATAGTTTTAGAGAGAACATTATTTAAAGAAGAGTAAATTTTCTGATATATTAGCCCTAAAAGAGCTATTTACGTCCAATAGTTCTCGAGATATAGCTTTTTAAAAAGCAAAATTTCTTAAAAAATCTACTGAAAGATTAGTAGTTAGTTCATTTATTTTGAGAAATCTATATCTTACGAACTATGTGACGTATATTATCAATCAAATTAAAGCTAGTTTAATGTACTATAAAGTAGTTTATGACCTTTACCTTCGTAGGAATAGTAATTTTCATGATATTTGCTAAATTAAATTGATTTCTAGTTGTTCAGACAATAAGTTTGATATATGAAAAACTTCATTTCAGAAACTATTGGACGTACAGATGTCTGCCAGCACTCAAATTAAAGCTAGTTAAATTAACTATAAAATAGTTAATAATGTTTATCTTTGTATGAGTTGTAGTTTTTATGATATTTGACAAAATAAATTCACAAAATGTTAACTTTTAGTTATTCGGATATAATGTTTGATTTTTGAAAAAAAAAATATCTCTAGATCCATAAGACGCACATATGTCTGCTAACACTCAAAATAAAGGAAATTTAACTTACTATAGTAGTTTATGACAATTATCTTCGTAGGGGTAGTAGTTTTTATGGTATTCACATATGAATATAAATTTGGCAAATGAAAATTTGTCCCAACAACTATTAATCAATTTATTTTAGCAAATTTCATAAAAACTACTCATCCTACGAAAATAAACGTCATGAACTACATTATAGCTCATTAAACTAGCTTTAATTTGATTGCTAATAGACATCTGTGCGTCACATAGTACCTGAGATATAGATTTCTCAAAATAAATTAACTAACTACTGATCTTTTAGTACGTCCCATACAAAATTTTTATGAAAGGTTTCTTTTTAAAATGCTATATCTCGAAAACTATTTAAAGTAAATATCTATATTAGGGCTCGTATTTTAGCAAATTTAATCTTCTTTAAATGACGTTCTCTTAGGTTTTCTTGTGTTGTTCCTACTTTTCAAGATATAGAGCTCCGAATGAAAAATTAGTTTTTTTTATCACTTTGAAACAGTCACCATTTTTTATTCCCCCTACTTATACTTGGCAGACTCATCAGTTTTGATGAACTACTGATATTTCAGTACATTTTTATGAAATGTTGCTTTTTAAAAAGCTATATATCGAGAACTATTGGACGTAAATAGCTCTATTAGGGCTAATATTTTAGCAAATTTACTCTACTTTAAATGGTGCTCTCTTATTATTGTTGGAATTTTTTAAGATATAGAGCTCCGAATAAAAAATTAATTATTTTTAAGGTTTTGAAACAGCCACCATTTTTTATTCCCCCTGCTCATCAATTTTGACTATTAATTATGCCTAGTTTTCAATTATGTAATCAAAAATTGGGGTGAGAAAACTGCCTTTTTTCTCCTCTTGGGCTCTTGTACTAGTAGGGTACCAATGTCTCCTGATTCGCCTGAAGAGGAGACCTTCTTAATCCTGGACTGACGTTTCTAAGGACTGCCCAGTTGATGCCCTCATGTACCCCAATTAGGGCAGGAAGGCCTTGTTATGTCTTATTAACCTATTCAAGGCAGAATGAACAAGTCGAGATTTATTCAATGCGTTTATCATAAAATAAAATTTATTTGAAGAATATAAAGCCCGTTTTGATTAGTAACTTCAAAACCTGTTCTATTAAATTGCCTCAATCATCTTTTGTCCATAGGGCTGCCAAACATTTTTTTTTAGCTTATATTGGAATATATAAAAATGACTTTCAATTTAAAATAACATATGTCCACAAATTAATAATATAAACTTGATGTTGCGGCCAACATATGGTCCACAAATCGATTATTAAAACATGTGATTTTTATTAAGTCGAAAAACAAAACAACTTCTATCTATTGTTTTTCAAACTAAAAAATAGACAGACAACTTCTTAACGTCTCACTGCAAACACATATCGTCTCCTTTATCTACTCACTACGCACTCATAGTTACCAGCATTCTGGCCATCTTAGCCACGGCGGGCGAACGTACATCCCTTTTGTTGATCTACTTCCACGAGAATATCCACTCAGAACAACCACAACCGGGGCCCCACCAATCACCGGTGAAATAAGACTTTTTCTCTTTCTTTTGTTCAATTAATTTAGTTAATCTTTCTTTTTTTTTCTAGTTTGTATATTTCGTGTTCCTTTTTATTATGTTTACTTATTTAAAAATACAAAAATAAAAAAATTCGACTATTCTTTTCTTTTCACGGTTGGGCTAGTAAAGGTTCCTCTGAACCCCTACCCGCCGTAACACTTGATATTGGGCAGAGAAGCCCTAAACGTTGTTCAGATATTACATAGAATAAAGAAGTTGATCAAGAGTATAAATAAATTCCTGAAAAGAAATATAATAAAGTTTCAATAAATAAACTATATTTGCGTCCAACTACATTATTCATGATTTATAAACCTTAAAATCCATATAAAATGTTGTTCAAAGTAATTGCCACGAGCACGAAACGTTACAGAAGTATGGAACATATATACCACACATTTATCGCTTTGGGGAATTTACACCAACATTATCTGAGCAGAGCCTTTATTAGATCAATTTATTTTTATTTTTTAAATGTATTTAATCCTACTCATCTCTCTTTTCTCAGTTCGCCGGTGTTCCTCAAGGTAGTATCTTAGGTCCCATTCTTTATACGGTTTATACAGCTGACATCCCAACCCACCCTAACACAGTCCTAACAACATACGCTGATGACACATGTATACTTTCAGTAAACAACGACCCAACTAATGCATCACAAACACTACAGGCACACATAACATCTATTGAAGAATGGTATAAAAACTGG
>NW_027108424.1:241122-242655 GCF_000696795.3 Halyomorpha halys
CTTAACAATCCCTGATAATCCTCCGAGGCGTCTGAAAAGAAGATGGCCACGGGACCTTCTAATTTAAATTAATGTTTGAAGTACCACCAATGGGTGTTTCCTACCCAAGATTTTCAAGTGTATATGAAACATACTACATATTTACCTATTGTATAATTTTGTACAGTTGTAAATTACATTAAATAAATAATTTAAAAAAAAAATGTTTTTATTGAAGAAATTACCCATTGGTAGCCCTCTAATAACATTTCTACAATAGAAGGTCTCGAGGCCATCTTCTTTTCAGGCGCTTCAGAGGATTTTCAAAGTATTGAAAGAGGACGAAGCAAGGTTAGTAACTAGTCGATTTTAGATGGTTAGAGAGTTTATAATGGAAGGATTGTTATCAGGCAAGATCAGTTACATATAAAACATTAAGGTCTTTATGGATGATTTTATTTGTTACAAAGTAAGGAGCATTGAGAAGTTTACGAAGGATTTTATGTTAACCAGGAAAGCTGTCGTTTTTATCACGCCAATTTTCAACAGTTGCCTTCGTACTGGATACTTTCCGGATACATGGAAGAAAGCCAAACTCATACTAATTCACAAGCCTGGTAAGAACGCCAAACAAAACAGCAGCTATAGACCTATCAGTTTATTATCCATTTTTGGAAGATTACTGGAATCAGTTATAAAAAAATATCTTAATTCTTTTTTTCAAAGGATCGAAATAATTCCTGATTTTCAATTCGGTTTTCAATACAGTCATGCCACTTCTCACCAACTGGCTATACAATCGGAATTTATAATTAGCGGATTCGAAAAAAAACACCCTGGTAGCGTTCTTTTCCAACAAGCATTCGATAAGGTCTGGCATCGAGATTTCCTATATAAACTAAAGAAAGCAGGCACTCCAGAATACCTATACAATGTTCTGAGCTCATTCCTCAATGCTAGAGCATTTTCAGGCAGAATTAATAACAAAAATTCAACCCTTATACAAATCAATGCCGGTACTCCACAAGGTTCAGTCCTTTGTCCCATTTTGTTCAACTTCTACCTTCACGACATCGTCCAGTCCACACACATCTCCATAGCTATGTTCGCTGACGATACAGCTGTTCTCTCAACAAGACGACATAATAATCGCTTGCAACACTTTGCAAAGTCACCTTAATGATTTAGAACAATATTTCACAAAATGGATGATTAGCTTAAACATTGAAGCAAATCAAAAGTTTTTACTCTTTGACGCCCAACAGATCCACCGGATCTAATCCTCGAAGGTAAAAATGTGAAATGGAATCCTGCCAGCGAAACAGTAAGATACCTAGGAATTCACCTAGATCGCCGCCTTACCTGGAAAAAGGTTAGCAATGCTATATCCTATCCGAAACAGAAATTCCAAACTAAAACCAGAAACAACTGTTCTTATATTTAAAACAATCCTCAGGCCACTGCTGATGTACGGCTGTGAAGTCTGGGGAGCGGCATCCTTCACGAAAAGGAAAAAACTACAATCTTTTCAAAATAAAGTTCTAAGAATCGCAG
>NW_027108424.1:243130-244905 GCF_000696795.3 Halyomorpha halys
TTCTTCTCTCTTCCCTTTTTCAAATTAACTTGTTTCTTTTTACTATTAGAAGACAATTCTTTGTTTTATTTAAGTGTACCAATATCATTATTTTTTGTTATTAATTTTACTTTCTTCTAATTATATTATTTCAATTTCTTGAGACAAGGTAATTATTTATTAAATAAATCAAAACTTGTATCCTTTTTTGTCTCAACACTTTTTATTTTAACAGCAAACGTTTCGGCCATTTTAGCCATCCTCAGGGACATCTTCAATTATAAATTCTTCCTCACATTAAATTTAGAATTACTTTTGCAGGCTATTCTACACAGTTTATTCATTAATTATTAGTTAAAAACCTATTTTTTTATTTAAAATCACAAATATCTAATTCTTCTTATATTAAAATTATCCACACAAAATCACTACCATATACAAAGTCATGTGTCAATATATAAATCTTTATTGAAATTTACAACTGTACATAATTATAGATTTAATACATTTGATGTAAGTTAGTATGTAGAGATACAAGCGTTTATGACGTTTTTACGTTAGAAGGTCTCGAGACCGTTTTCTATTCAGGCGTCTCGGAGAATTTCCAAGAAAGTGAAGGAAGGAAGGCTTTGATGAATGGGGAGTTTATATTTTTTTTTTGTTTGAGGTCCTAAATTTATTCGTATTGTTATTTATGTATGTATATACATATACAAGCATCCAGGTGCATGCAGTAATTGTATATTTGTGTAAGATAAAATGAGAAATTCTAAGCTTCCAATGAGATATGATATAGTTATTGTTTGTGGGTCAAAGTAACATGAGGCTCAAGGTTTATTTGAATACCATTCAACTATCAAAGAAAGATATTAAATACACGTGTCAGCAAAATAGTTATTTTTAGCAAGCCTAGTTACATAATCAATAAGAAAACAAATTAAATCTATCTTTTATATAGAAAAGGTTTAGTGATCACCGTGTAATATTCTATTATTAATTCTAGCTTTTATGAATATAATGCCGCGCCATTGCTATATTTCACAATGTATAAATATTAATTGAACATTATTGACACTTTGATATCAATTAATATATAGATGAAGTGATAAGACGGTGAATATAAAAACATAAATGGTATCAGCTAACTTCCCTGCATATAATGTTTGATACTAGTCCGATTTAGTTGTTTTTCTTATTATTTTAGACAACTTGATTATCTATGATATTGTCATATACTACATAAAATATGAATGGTTTTCATGTAATAACCTCTCGTTGTGCTTCAATATTAGTACTGTATTGAAACAATTCAGAATTACTGACCTATCAAAGTGTGGTAAAATATTTTTTATGAGTGAAACAAAGTAGATATTCATATTTGTATATATAGTTGATCGTAAAAATTTATATATAAGATGGTCAGGGTTGCGATCAAAAGGGAAACAAAAATAGTTTACAACTATTTATTTTCCGACGTTTCGCCCTACTTTGTAGGGCTTCATCAGGACTGTTCAAAGGTAAAGGTTGAACAGGGTAAAGGGTAAAGATTTTTTCTAAAAGAAAAAAAAATTGCTAACCTACTTTACCACTAGCCACATTATGTGTTTATAATTTCTCGTAAATATAATATAGCTTAATGGAACCAATATTGTTTTTTCTTATTCCTCGGCCAAAGACGAATCGATAGGTGTTCAATAACAGTGAAATACTACACCGTATTCAATAATTTTCATTTAGTAAAATTTTTTTTTTGGGCAATAGGTAATAGTGATGAATGATCTCATACATACTAAAAT
>NW_027108424.1:245199-262331 GCF_000696795.3 Halyomorpha halys
GAACATAATCAAACTATCTGTATGAAAAATAAATAAATAAAATAACATAATGATTAAATATTATATACAATATTTACACAATCTACCTGAGGATCCCTGAGCCCACTCTATCCCCCACGTGTGAGGGGTAGAGCAGAGCTCAAGAGATCCCAGCGCATCCCTCTCACGGCATCACTGGTAATGAGCCAGTGGAGGCTGAGCAAGTGCGCTAAAGCCGCAAACACTTAGTACAAATTGTATAATTTCTTTAGTGTCGGTGTAAAATAACCCAGAGGATTCGTGAAACATTCAGTGAATTTATCTACATCGTACATAGCCTTTGTGTTAATTAATTGACTTGTTTAATCAGGAAATGCGTCAGTACTGTTGACGATCAATATTGTTCGTTCTGATATCGAACTAAATGATCCTCTTTGTAATGTTGTCAACCTTTACCTTTGAACAGCCCTGCAAAGTGGGGCGAAACGTCGGAAAATAAATAGTTGTAAACCTATTTTTGTTTCTCTTTTGACCGCAACCCTAACCATCTTCTTATATATAAAATTGATATTCGTATTTAGGACCTCAAGAAACCCTTAAATATGAATTTTTGAAAAACTTGAAAAATCAATTTTTTTGGCCCAAACTTTTCGGCTCACACCGCCCTTTGTTTTATTTTGAAATAAAAAAAAAATAGAATTAATTTCAACATAACTCAACCAATCAACACCAAATTTGGCACTGACTTAGAGATCTATTATCTTCACCAAAGGGCAAAATCCCAATCTCGTTTGAATAGTTATTCTTTATTTGAAACCAATATTTAGCCCTTGTAAGAGCATTAAATCTTAATTTTCTTAATGGAGGTTAAAAGAGGAGGCATTCACCTATCCAACAATTACATAAACGTAGGAATTTAATTAAATGCAGAGGAGTTATGAAGGATTATATAAACAATGGCACCAGAACAAAATAAATCTAAAAAAATAAAATAAAAACGTGAAAAATTAAAACTAGTATTTGAGGGTTTCATACGAATTTAAAAACTAGTATGATTTGCTGTTTCCTAAAAATAAAAAATTAAATAAAAATTCAGTGTCATTTAGAGGAAAAAGTTTTTTGTTTCAATTTTTTATTTATTTGTTGATATTCACAACTGTCTTTACATAAAAATACATTTGAAAATTTGATGTAAGATCGGAATGGAGTGTTACAGGCATGTAGAGAAACTATCCATTAGCTCTCTAATAATATTTGTATATCAGAAGGTTTCAAGGTTATATAACATTAAGGTTTTTATGTATGATATTATTTGTGACAAAGTAAGGAGCATTGAGGATTTTACGAAGGATTATACAATGGGAGGATTGGATACGAGAAGAATTCGAAGGTTTAATGGAGCCTCAAAATTCAACTCCGTATGTCCAGATAGATCTTATTGTACTCATACGGATCAGTCTTTTTGTAATGGATATGAAATTTAGACCGTTTGACTAGTAAGTGCTGTCGGAATCTATGTGTTCCTTTCAGTCTTGTGTGAGGACTCCAGGTTAGTCGTTTTTCCAGATGTAGTCCAAGGTAGCAGATCTGTTCGACAGGGGTAAGAGCAGAGGCGCCTGAAAAGAATGTAGAAGTTTCTACTAGAGTGCTACCAACGATTAGTTTCTCAACATTTCTGTATCATATCATTGTAATCTAATGTTGCTCTTACTCCAGTCTATCAGATCCGCTACCTGGACTACATCTAGACAAACGACTAATCTAGAATCCTCAAACAAGACTGAAAAGACAGGAAACTGCAAGTCTATTCCAACTATTACAGCACATACTAGGCAAACGGTCTAAACTTCCAACTCATTACAAAAGACTGAGCTACATGACAATAATAAGGCCCATCTGGACATACGGAGTTGAGCTTTGGGGCTCCACTAAACCTTCGAATTCCTCTCGTATCTAATCCTTACAATCCAAAGTCCTTCGTAAAATCCTCAATGCTCCTTATTTTGTTACTAATAAAACCATCCATAAAGACCTAAATGTTCCTTATGTAACCGATCTAGCCTGAACCGGATATCATTCCTTCCATTATAAACTCCCAAACCCACTAGTTTATAACCTTACTTCTTCTTCCATTCCTGGGAATCCTCCGAGGTGCCTAAACAGAAGATGGCCTCGTGACCTTATATTGTAAAAAGTTTTTAGAATTCGACTACTGGGTAGTTTCTCTACATGCTGTATCATATCATTATGATCTTACTTCAAATTTGCCTGTTGTATTTTATATACAGTTGTAAATGTCAATAAAAAACTTATGAACCTTTTTATAATTGTTAGTCTCATGTAATTTAGCATCCTACCTCTTGGTGAAAAGTCATAAAAAATAAAATATTTGAACCGTGTAGCTTCAAAACCAGCTCCATCCATATTAAGAAAATTTTCAAGAGAGTAAAAAACTTATCATTGCTATGGTGATCAGTTTTAAGAAATTTTTGTTATTTTTATAACTTACGTCCATTATTATTTTTTATTAGTTCTACAACTAGGTTTCTGGTAATTTAACTTTTGGATTTAGCAGGTTTTGAACTTAACTGGGTGATTAACCACCATGTTCAATCCAGTACACTGAATAACATTACTGGAAAAAGTCAGAAATATAGTTTTAATTAGTAATAAAAAAGACACCAGTTTTTTCCTTAATGAAATTTCAAGAGAAAAGGTGAAAATAGAAAAACAAGGTCAGTTCAAGAATATTTTTAATTCAAAAATGAAAATTCGAATACACAATAAAATTTTTAAAAATCCATTTCACAAAAAATTTTTATTTATTTTTCAATAATTTATTTATTGTTATTTACAACTGTATAAAAATATATACAAATAGTAAATTTGCTATAAGTTATTAAATGATATGATAGAAATATGTGGAGAATCTACCCACTGATAGAACTCTAATAACACTTCAAAAGGATCATTCACTTCATCAGTCACATATTTGAGAAATGTCATTTTTATTCTGCGAACTTGAGTAGATTGGGAATAGGACCGCGTGTATCGGATGCTCTGAATGATGATCAGAAGAACGTGGAAATGGTCTTAGTTTTCTTAAAAAGGAATGGCCTTTTGAATAAGATTTAAACCAGAAAATCTGTTATACGAAATAAAAAAAATACCAACAGAAGTAATTATTTAAATTTTTTTTTCTCGAAATTATTTAAAGTGAAATAGAATTATAGAAATAAAATATAAAGCACGAAACATGGGCGTTGATGACCTCAGGGTTTTACGCCTTTAAACCCCAGACAACAACAACAACTTCAAAAGGAGATGATCTCAGGGCCGTCTTTTCAAACGCCTAGGAGGATTATAAGGTAATGAAGTTGAACCCAGGTTAGAAATAATTGGGTTTGGGAGGTTAGGAAGTTTATCATGTAAGGCTTGGAATCTGGTTCTGGCCAAATTGGCAACATGTGGAAAATTGAGGTCCTGATGGATGATTTGTGACAAATTAAAGAGAATTAAGGATTCAACGAAGGATACATTACACAACCCAATGCAGACGAGACAACTTCAACCACACGATGACATTCCTGGATAGTGGAGTGGGATGTTCGGAATCTCGGATTATATTGTTAGAATCTAGTATGGGGTACACATAGCGTTTCAAGATGATTTTCTCAAGAATTTTGCCCATGATTGGTAAAAGAGAGATAGTACGGTAGGAAGATGGGTATTATGGTGATTTTTAGGTTTGGGGACACAAAAACAAAAAAAAGAAAGGATAATTATTGTTCAGGAACTAACATAATCATATAAACGGATTTTTATTCTCGTTGTTATTGGCGCACCGGTTTTCAGGATTTCTTCCTCGGATGGTCAATCTCCATGATGACTCTCGACAGGCACCTCACCTTCTCCAGCCACGCCAGGGAGAGACTAAAGATGGCCCGGCAGAAGTCGCATAGGCTAGAGCCTGGTAGACCACTTGCTTACTTCACAACAGATCACGCTACGGCTGAAACTCAAGATATACAAGGCCATCATACGATCAACGCTGCTCCATGGTGCACCACTCATGCGACACCTCTACAAGACTACGCTCTCCAAACTGCAGAGTTTGCAGAACTCCCTCCTGAGGCGAATAGTCAGAGGAACTTCACTCCAGCGGGCCAGGAACAGAGTAATATATGAGGAGCTCCAAATCCCGTCTGTACCGGAATTCATAGGCCGTAGGCACATCAAATTCTTTGACGGGCTGAAAGCCTGTGCCAACCCTCTATTCTGTGAGATCGCCCCTCCACCAAGACCTGGGAGGTGGCAGAGCACTGTTCCCTTGGTCGACATCCTCGCCTTGGGAGGGACTTCTGACTCTGCAGCATGAAGTCATCACTTCAACACCACCAACAGGAATAGCCCCTCCATATTCCTAGTGAGCATCCAGGCAAACATATGCCATCATTGTTGACACCGCCTTCAGCAACCATTCTTATAATGCCATTCCGGCAAAACAGATAATAACCGATATATGCTTATATGTATATATATATATATACTTGTAAATGCCTATTTCTTTGTACCAGGAGGTAAAAAAAATCTCCAAATATAGATACTTTTCTAAAATGTAAAAGGTGAAAATATGAAAAAGAAATTTAAAACCAATTGGCACGAAAACAAAAGATCCTGCGCTATTCCAGTGAAACCTTCCGTAATTAAAATAACATATCACAATAACCCTAGTGACCAGGAAAGGAAGCTTGGAGCTGGTTTTGCAACAAAGTCACTTCTCCACGCTTTGAAATTTGCGCTGTGAAGGCGCTGGTTCTGCTCGTTACCACTTGGTAGTAAGATAAGATGTCGTGTATTGAGAACATAATGTAAATAGAAAAACAACAATTTCTGAAAAATGTGGATGGAGCTGGTTATGAAGCTATACGCCTTATGTATTATATAATATAGAAAAGGAGGTCATTGGTCTTCCAGAACCTACAAGCTATTATATTGCATACAAAACACAACTGCATACCTTTTTGCTGTGCAAGAGGTGAGCTGCAGCTTTGAGTTTGTTATTGGCCGACTTTGGATCAACCCTGTCAATGAAGACCAATCCACCAAGCCATGCCATTGGTCCGAATGGTGCAAAGTACAACAATTCCTTCTTTGCAACTGCCGTGCATTTATCCATCACATCCCAAATATTAAACATACCTGCAAGCAACCACCAGTTATGTTTAAAATGATTAAAGTATAAAACAATTAAGTTCTACATGATTCATAGTCGATTTGTTGGTAAAAGGTGTGATTTCAACCTAACAATCAAAAATTATTCTGGATATGTTTCCTAGGAATTTGTTTTTTAGTTTTATTAAGGTGTTGAGCTGAAAAATAATTATATTTAGAATATATCTGTTTTCACAATGTTTAGAGTTTCCCCAATTTCAAGTACTAATATTCATACAATTATAACAATTAATTCGATGATTATCAATAATTTTGTATGTATACAATTTAAACCTTACAATCAGTTTCATCTCATTTGTTAAGTATATCAATTTCTTTTTGAAATTGTGTCATATTGGCACATTAATTTTTTTTTTTTTACTTTATTTAGTTTATTCACGACTGTAAAAGTATTTTTTTACAATCAGCGAATGAGATGTAGAGAAAGAAAAAAATAATAATAAAAAAAAATGTCATGAAGGCATGAAGGTTAAGGTCATCCAATGTTGCCTCTACAGCTACAGAGCTTTGGAAAGAACATCGACCTCCGGTGCCCAACGTGCAGAGTTCCTGAAACAGCAGAACACGTAATAATAGATTGCTCTGCCATGGAAGGACACCGAGCCAGGCTGTCGAGAAAGACCGGGATTTTCACCCTCACCGAGTCGGACCTTCCCAGTTTGATAGAAGAAGAGAATTATCCCTTCTTCAGGGAGTTCATTTACGAGTGGAAGGAGGTGGTGGGTCTAACTCATTTCACAATGGGAAGGACTTGACCGGCCAACATCGGCGAGCCACCAGAAGATGAGGAAGCTGACCCATACTGAGACCAGGAGGGCTGGACCAGCCTGGTAACTGCAGGAGGCACCCTGACGGATACAGTGGACAAGGTGCAGCTCCATCAGTAAGGCGCTAAACCTAGCGCTGGGCTGCACCACAGTAACAAAAAAAAATGAATGATTGAATAATTAATAAAAGAATAAAAAAAAAAAAAGAATTGGTGATCTCTGGGAGCAGTGGCATGCGCACTACTCCACTGCTCACGCACCCCGTATGCCAGAAATGGCAAGGGTGAGGGATACAAATTTAAAAAACCTCTCCATTAAATTTTTTTTTAAAATTTATTTATTGATATTTACAACTGTATAAAAAATACAACAATCAAGTAAATTTGATAATAATGACATAATGATATGATACAGCATGTAGAGAAACTACCCAGTCGTAGAACTCTAAAAACAGTTTACAATACCCATTAAAATTGAAATTTAAAAATCAATTACCCCCTAGTTTCTAATCTTGCATCCTCTTCCATTCCTGACAATCATTCGAGGCGCCTGAAAAGAAGATGGCCACGAGAAGAGCTAATGTAAAATGTCATTAGAGTGCTACCAATGGGTAGTTTCTCTACACGCCTGTAACACTCCAATTTAACTTAGATCAGATTTACTAACTGTATTATAATGTACAGTTGTAAATATCAATAAATAAATATTAAAAAAAAAAAAAATCAATTTAAGAGGTCCCTATTCCAGCTCCTTCGTAAACGTCGTCTCGTATCTGCTAAGTCTCGTGTTGATAGTCCTTGAATTAGTGTGTATTGCAAGTGTGTCCTGAAACCGTTTATACAATGATTTAATGGTTCTTTGTACGTAAGGAGTTCGTAATCGCACATTAATTAAAATTTATGAATAACACGTTGCTTAAACAATGCCGTTCACTACTGATACATTCATCTGATCCTACAGTGCTAATCAATGATAAAGATATACAATTTATTAACTCTTTGGACATATTAATATGGCTGTGTGCTGTTTACCTTCCTCCCTATTGATATGTCTCTATATTTAATAAATTTTGCTATTAAAGTTTAATATTATAATTTTGAATGAGAATATTATTTATAAATGTTTTACCTGATTCCTTATATCTCTACTTATATGGCCAACCTATTTATTATATCTGCATAGTGCGTGTTTAAGATTTTTATGTCTGTTATATAGGCTGGTAATTTCTTCTAAGATTGCTGATAATTTAGTGTATTGCTGTCGAAATCTCGAAGTCAATACTCACTATTATACTATTATAATAATAATACTATTATATAATAATACTGCCCTTACTATTTTTTCTATGTATAGTGAAAGTAAAAAAAAAAAATATTTATCTTTTTCTTATATTTTAAAATCATAATATATGAACTTTGATCATATATCTTACAGGCTGTTCACAGGTCCAGAGGTTTTTTGGACCCAGCTGTCTACAAAACATGTATTTCCTTCGAAAACTCGAATTCAAAATTAATCACGATTGCCATGCTTTTCCATATTATATACTCTATATATGGTTAAGTGAAAGTAAAAACGAATTAACTGGAACAATAAGGGGTAAAACAAACTAACGTGACTAATAAAGTCTCTTTTTGTGTCTTAAATCTATAAAATGTAAAATTTAAAAATATAAAATTTAGGGGGGGCGGACGGTAGCAGCGTGTCAAAGCGCCTGTCTACCAACTCAAAGGTTGTGAGTTCGAGCCTTGGCCCCACCTGGGCTTTTTTCAAGCATACAATTTATCCAAAACTCACTCACAGCCTTCCCTCGGGAATTTGTGATGCCCGGTACCCAATGGGTGGCATTCACAAAGAAAAAAAGGGAGCAAACCCTACAAATGATGCAGAAGTCGGATATGTTGACCGAAAGCTGCATATAGTCTTTTGACTTTTTTTTGATGGTCAAGGAAAACTAGACATTACGCATTTTTTCCCAAAATGGGTACAGGATTCTCGCCGGGAAGAACGCAGAAGAAGATTTATTTTAAAATTTAAACCAGTCTTCGTCCCAGGTTGAAGTATTTTCCACCCTTGCACAAGATGTTTGTAATAAGGGTAGTTATGGGAGTTAAAGGATCTACTTTGACTGCAGCGGTGCAGGTTCGAACGCGGTCTGACTTGGTTGACTTCTATTTCGTGCCGAACCCACGGAATTTAAAACTTGACTATCCTTCACAATGGTTAGAATAGGATGGTTACCTGTAGATTACCCACCCCCGTTTGTCAGAAATGATCAGAATGGAGTTCATAAGAAAAAAGAAAAACAATTACGGCAACAAAGCTACTATCCTGAAAATACACTGCCGTGACCGTTCCGCTACTGTCATATTATCTAATGTTTAAACGGCTACACTTTACAGTCATGATAGAAACTGCCATGGTGATCACAGTATGACAGTTACTATCACAATTGCTGTTACTATCTTTGTAATACAGTAGCCCTTTCCGTTGTGATAATCTCAGTAATTGTCACGATAGTGAACCTAATGTCAAATAAGGCCTATTTATCAATACTTTAAATCTTATTTTAATAAGCCAAAAAATCATATGCGTGCCCACTGCCTGGCAGATCACCTATGTATCTGTCCACTGGGACATAGAGGATAGTACGCCCCATAAAACGGAAAGATATCTCATTTTTCCAAAACTCAATTGCACTTTTAAAATTCGTCCTATTTAATTAATTTTTTTTAAAAATAGTGTTGATTTTTATCTTAAATTAAAACCAAATATAATTTATTAAACTTTATTTAAATTTATTAAGCTCATTATAATTGCATTAATAAATCACAAAAATTAATTAATTTTAAACTTAATAATCTTTTTACTGGAAGAGTCTTATGGAATGAAACTGGATTTAGTGAATGACACATTTCTTCCTTATTAAAATACAATAATTTATTTCATATCATCAGCAACGTTTCGGGAGATTTCCACCATCTTCAGGCTGCTAAAAAACAAATTCAACAAAACCATAAACATGCGCTTACAACAACACTAATATATCATATACACTCAAAGAACTATTTATAAACTATTTACATGATCACAAAAACCTATATATAACATATAATTTTCTCCTTTATTGTCATTCTTGCTAATATGTAATAATATTAATGTCATTTAATGAATAAAACTTGTTACTAGTCATACATTTTAGGAGAATAATTACCTTCCTGAAGGTTATCTTCCATTATGATAACAACCATATAGACTATAAAATATTTTATAGTTATTTTTAAAAAAAATTGTATTACGGAAGAGGGAGAGAATGAAGTTGGGAAAATACTATGTTGAATGAATAAATAAATTGTAATATAGCTTTGTGTGAAAAGAAGAATGAAAAAAAAATATATATACTAAAAAATAAAATAAAATTGTTAAATAGGAAAATTTTGTTTTTAAATGTATTGTACTTAGTCCATAAGTTTGAAAAAGAAAAAGTTAGAAAAAAATGATAGCTGACTTTGAAGAGGCTATTCAGACATCCATGGATGAATGGAATGAGGAACAGAAGAAAGGAGGTTAGCAAATAAACCCTAACAAAAGTAAAATTATGTGTGTCGAAAGAGATAATGCAGAACCTAGGATTTTGTGTAATGGTGAACCCATAGAACTTACGAATACTTATACGTATGTGAAAGGAAATATATTGAAAGGTACCAGGAAGTTCCAAATCGAGTGAAGAAGGCCAATGGAGTGTACCATCAGGTTTCCAAAACTCTTTTAGATATATAGGTAAGAAGTAAGCAGAGATACCAAAATACGGGTATTTAAATCCATATTTCTTTCAGTCCACCTCTATGGATCAGAAAGCTGGAAAGCCCTCGACAAGCACGTAGGAAGGATAAAGTCAGCAGAAATGAGATTCCTCCGAAGAATAGTTGGTAAGACCAGGAGAGACTGTGTCAGGAATAGAAGAATTCGGCAGGATCTGTATGCGAAATCAGTGCTATACACAATGCAAGAGCAGCAACTGAAGTGGTATAGATACAATGGACGATATCAGAAAAGCCAAGTGGTATTTGGAGCAAGATTGGGAGGAAGACGCCCTCGTGGCTGACCCAGGTGCATTGGAAAACTAGGGGCAGCAAGAGGACGAACCATCTCGGAGATGAGAAGACTAGTCAGGAAAAAGGACCGGTGGGCTGCATGGACTTGGGGCTGGGGGGCTGCGACTCCATGCTTGACAGGACACAGGAGTTAGAGGAAGAAGAAGAAGAAGGATTGATGGGTACGCTGTGTATTGTAACCCAAAGTATTTAGGCAGCATTACCAAATAAAGCATTTCTTCCTCAAATATTATTATTACTTTTTTAAACAATTTTATTTTATTTTTTCCTTATTATCCATCTTGCACAAAGCCACATTATATTTTCCGTATTTAGTTTTTTGCTCCAAATCCACATACCTCCCTTCTTCAGGGAGATCCTCAACACATGTTCAAACAATTACTTGTCAATAAATAAAAATATAAACCAAACATAAAATTATTACAACAATAGAACAATTAAAAAAATAACAAATAAATAATTTAAAACTAAACAAAAAAAATATTATATTATTTCTACTTACCCATGATGTCTAAGATGCTCTGGTGGTTTGCGACGATTATGGCTCCTCTATCTTTCTTTAATACATCCCCACCTCTCAGTTCCCATTCTATCCCTAAAATTTTCGTGAAATATCCGATAAGTTTTCCTGCAATCCTAAATGAGAAATATTAGTTCTAGCAATTCTATCTACATAAAATAAAAAAAACAAATTTTAATTCTAAAAAAAAAAGATAAGTACATGACGAAGATGTGGGGTAAAACTGGATAAAGCTTCGTATATTGAGTTGGGCATATATGTGGAAGAAATTGTGGCAGCTATTGTTTAAACATCGTCTGACGAGACCGTTGTAGCCGAGTGAGTTCAGGCGTCGCCTTAGATTCGGTTCGAGAGAGTTGAGTTTTATTTCATGGCGGTACCTCAGCATGAAAAACTCGACCTTTCACTCTGATGAGAATGGTTAATTACCTATAGAACAATCCCCCTCCCACCGGATAATAAACCTTTGTAACCAATAAGAAAAAAAATTAATGTTCCTTCAGAATTTGAGAATTTTTTTTTTTAATATTTTCTTTTACTATATATTCCATATATAATAGTACAAGAGCCGGGAAGAAAAAAAAGGCAGTTATCTCACCCCAATTTTTCATTACTTCAATGAAAACTATGTAGAATTACTAGTCAAAATTGATGAGTCTCCCAAGTATGTGTAGGAGCAATAAAAAATGGCGGCTGTTTCAAAACCTTAAAAAAACATTAATTTTTTATTCGGAGCTCTATATCTCAAAAACTATCAACAACACTAGAAAATCTAAAAGAACATTATTTAAAGAAGAGTGAATTTTCTCAAATATTAGCCCTAAAAGAGCTATTTACGTCCAATAGTTCTCAAGATATAGCCTTTTAAATGCAACATTTCATAAAAATGTACTGAAATATCAGTAGTTAGTGAATTTATTTTAAGAAATCTATATCTCAGGAACTATGCGACGTACAGATGTCTATTAGCACTCAAATTAAAGATAGTTTAATGGACTATAAAGAAGTTTATGACCTTTACCTTCGTAGAAATAGTAGTTTTCATGATATTTGCTAAAATAAATTGATTTATAGTTATGCGGACAATAAAATAGTTAATTAAATTTGTCAGAACAACTATATCGGTTGCAGGGTTGAGTAACATTTTAGGGATCCCCTCGTTACTGAGTACCACAACCTTACACGCCCATCTTATACCCCTCAATGCTATAACTTGAATTATATTTACCAGGTATAATTACCCCAATCCAGTGTTGTGTAGGCTTATAAATTCTACCGTCAATTCATCCTTTTACGGTCCAAATATTTTACGTAACACTTTATTTTCGAAAACCTTAAGGCGTTGTTCATCCCTTAGTGTAAGAGGCCACGCCTCGCATCAATAAAGAACAGTGTGAAGGATAATAGTTTTGTAAATACTAATTTTTAAGATTTTGGATAGAAGGCATAAGGTAAGCAGTTTCGAAATTAAATAATAACAAGCATTCCCCCCCTTCAATTTTCTTCTTGATAGGCTGTTAATATTTTTAATAGGCTTAGGTGGTCATACGTCTTCATAAATGAGATATGCACGTATATTCCGAGGATCATCATGGAGTAACTTGTGACTTTGGTACTAAAAAGCTGCGCAGGGGGATATATATATATATTTTTTTTTATGAAGGATTTTAAGTTAAAATGGTGTTAATTTTTTTTAAAGAAATTCAAAGTTTCAAGTTTTTTTTTTTTTTAATTTTATATAATTATTTCAGAATACTTTATATTTTTCAAATTTTCCAGAGTTCATAAAATTGTTTGTTTTCCATTGGATATTTATAGAACAACAGATGCATTGATCTCTCCGACCCAAGGATTCCGAGAATTCGATAAAGATCAGTGGATATGATACTTTTTCTGTAAGAAGGAATACCAATTCCAAAATGAAATATGCCTAGAGTCGGGAAGAAAAAAAGGCAGTTATCTCACTCCTAGTTTTGATTACTTTAATGAAAATGATGTATAATTACTAGTCAAAACTGATGAGTCTGCCAAGTATAGGTTGGGGGAATAAAAAAGGTGGCTGTTTCAAAACCTTAAAAAAACATTAATTTTTCATTTGGAGCTCTATATCATAAAAACTAAATTAATGAATCAAGAAAGTAATTATTAATATTAATTTTGAAAATACTATGAGTGGTATGAAAAGTTGTTCCGGAAATATTTCTTTCACTTTAATGTTCCTTAAATATCCTTTATAATTTATAATGAGTTTTATGTGCAGAGAAAATCCTTCAAACTAGCGCTCTTCAATTTATTAGCAGTTAAAGGAAGGTTGCCCTCAATCTAAAGCTAGGGATGTTGAGAAAACATAGATATAACGCGATATTGATATTTTTAAAAAATATATGGGTATTTTCATCTGATAGTTTTCCCGATATATCGAAACATCAGTATTAAAATTTCAATATCAAAGAAAAATAAAAGGACGACAGATTCAACAATAAATAAAAATGTTGAGAGCTCACAAGCGTGTGGATGGGTTGTTTGGATTGGCCGGAATAAGTTAACTTGAATTTGTAGTACAAAAGTCCAATAGGAGAAAAAAGTCAGTTATTACAACCCAATTTTTTATTACTTTAATGAAAGCTATGTATAATTACTAGTTAAAATTAATGAGTCTGCCAAGTATAGGAAAGGTGAATAAAAAATGACGGCTGTTTCAAAGCGATAAAAAAAACTAATTTTTCATTCAGAGCTTTATATCTTATAAACTACCAACAACAATAGAAAATCTAAAAGAACATTAATTAAAGAAGAGTCAATTTTCTGAAATATTAGCCCTAAAAGAGCTATTTTCGCCCAATAGTTCTCGAGATATAGCTTTTTAAAAAGCAACATTTCATAAAAATGCACTGAAATATTAGTAGTTAGTTAATTTACCTATTTCTCAGGAACTATGTGGCGTATTGATATCTATCAGCACTCAAATTTAAGCTAGTTTAATGCGCTACAAAGTATTTTATGACCTTTACATTCGTAGGAAAAGTAGTTTTCATGATATTTGCTAAAATAAATTGATTTATAGTTGTTATAGACATCTGTACGTCAAATGGTTTTTGAGATATAGATTTTTCAAAACAAATTCTCATTTTTATGAAATGTTGCTTTTTGAAAAGCTATATCTCGAGAACTATTGAAGGTAAATAATAACATAAGCTCTATTAGGGTTTACATTTTAGCAAATTTACTCAACTTTAAATTAGCTCTCTTAGATTTTCTTGAGTTGTTGATAGTTGTAAAGATATAGAGCACCGAATGAAAAATTAGTTTTTTTTATCGCTTTGAAACAGCCGCAATTTTTTATTCCCCCTACCTATACTTGGCAGACTCATCAATTTTGACTAGTAATTATACATAGTTTACATAAAAGTAATCAAAAGTAGGGGTGAGATAACTGCGTTTTTATCTTCCCGACTCTTGTAGCAAATATCATGAAAACTACTACTCCTACGAAGGTAAAGGTCATAAACTTCTGTATAGTCCATTAAACTAGCTTTAATTTGAGTGCTAATAGACATCTGTACGTCACATAGTTCCTGAGATATAGATTTCTCAAAATAAATAAACTAACTACTGATATTTCAGTACATTTTTATGAAATGTTGCTTTTTAAATGGCTATATCTCGAGAACTATTGGAGGTAAATAGCTCTTTTAGGGCTAATGTTTCAGAAAATGTACTCTTCTTTAAATAATGTTCTTTTAGATTTTCTATTGTTGTTGGTAGTTTTAAGATATTGAGCTCCGAATGAACAATTAATGTTTTTTTAAAGTTTTGAAACAGCCGCCATTTTTATTCCCCCAACCTATACTTGGCAGACTCGTCGATTTTAACTATTAATTATACATAGTTTTCATTAAAGTAATCAAAAAGTGGGGTGAGATAACTGCTTTTTTTCTCCTCTTGAGCTCTTGTACTAAACGTTCTCAAAAGGTTAGGTTAACAATTATCGTATATGTTATGTAATTTTTGTTGGAAATTGTCGATGATTTTAAACCATATTTAAAATTTATATAATTGTACTCAACCACATTTGGGCATTGAAACATTTGATTGAACAATGATTGAAAAAACAAAATAAATCAGAAGAAAACATATAAGTACTTTTCTGGTGTAATCACATTTCCACAAGTAGGTTTCTCAAAGATAATTATTTCGCTATTGTTGTAGTTTGTTTTGATACTAATTTTTTTTATTTTGATAACAGACTTTGAAATCTTAACCTATTTATTGTACATTGTAACTTATTGTAATTTTAAATAAAACAAAGTTTAGATACTTTTAGTTCTAACTTTTCACATTTATCATAATTAAAATAAAATTCCTATATCTGATTCAGAAAAAAGAAATAGAACAAAATCTGACCCCTTTACAATTGTAAGTGAAAAATATTTTTAGTAAAAGACGCCGTGTTTGAGCTGAACCTTCACGACCCGGGAGAGTTTTGCACATTTGCCTTGTGGATTTCTGTTTTAATTTCAAAGTTCTTATTTTTATGGAGGATAATTTTTAGACATAAAACTTAGATATTCCTACTTTAAGAATTATTTTCATTACAATAATATAGCTCATTTAACTAGCTTTAATTTGAGTGAAAATAGACATCTGTACGTCAAATGGTTTTTGAGATATACATTTTTCAACATAAATTTATTCGAGAACTATTGAACATAAATAGTTTAGGGCTAATATTTCAGCAAATTTACTCGTCTTTTAATAATGTTCTTTTAGATTTTCTAGTGTTGTGGTAGTTTTTAAGATATAGAGCTCCAAATGAAAAATTAATGTTTTTTTTTAAGGTTTTGAAACAGCCGCCATTTTTTATTCCCCCTACATATAGATTTTTCAGAATAAATTCGCTAACAACTGATCTTTCAGTACGTCCCATACAATATTTTTATGAAATGTTCTTTTTTAAAAAGCTATATTTCGAAAACTATTTAACGTAAATAACTCTATTAGGGCTAATATTTTAGCAAATTTACTCTTCTTTAAATGACGTTCTCGAGGTTTTCTTTTGTTATTCCTACTTTTTTAGATATGGAGGCTTCGAATGAAAAATTAGTTTTTTGTATCGCTTTGAAACAGCCGCCATTTTTTATTCCCCCTACGTATACATGGCAGACTCATCAGTTTTGACAAGTAATAATACATAATTTTCATTATAGTAATCAAATATTGAGGTGAAATAACTGCCTTTTTTTCTTTGTGGATCTTGAGCTATATTTTAAAGTACATTTAACTAGGTTTAATTTGAGCGTTATCAGACATATGTTTGTCTAATGATTCCTGAAATATATGTTTTCATAAATCAAAAAGTTTGTTCAAACCATTAGAAATCAACGTTTTGTGCATTCATTTTGGCTTATATCATGAAAACTACTACTTCCACGATGATAAACGTCATAAACTAACTTTAATTTGAGTGCTAATAGACATCTGTACGTCGAATGGTTCTAGAGATATAAATATTTCAAAAATAAATTTACTATCTAATGATTTTTCAGTGCATTTTTTATGATATATTACTATTTAATAAGTTATATCTCGGAAATTATTCAACATAAATAGATCAATTAAGGCTTATATTTTAAAAAATTTATTCTACTTTAAATGATGTTCTCTTTGGTTTTCTTGTTTTGTTGATAGTTTTTAAGATATGGAGCTCCGAATGAAAAATTATTTTTTGTTAATGTTGAGAAACAGCTGCCATTTTTTATTCCCCCTACCTATACTTGGCAGACTCATCAATTTTGACTAGTAATTGTACATAATTTTCATCAAAGTAAACAAATATTGAGGTGAAATAGCTGCCTTTTTTTCTTTCCGGATCTTGAACTATATTTCTTAGTACATTTAGCATATGTACAGACATATGCCTGTCTAATGATTCCTGAGATATGTGTTTTTGTAAATAAAACATTTTGTACAAACCATTGGAAATCAAAGTTTTGTACATTTATTTTGGCAGATTTCATGAAAATTACTACTTCTACGAAGATATACGTCATAAACTACTTTATAGTACATTAAATTAACTTTAATTTGAGTGCTAATAGACATCTGTACGTCGAATGGTTCTTGAGATATAGATTTTTCAAAAATAAATTCACTAACTACTGATTTTTCAGTGAATTTTTTATGATATATTACTATTTAAAAAGCTATATCTCGGAAATTATTAAACGTAAATAAATCAATTAAGGCTTATATTTTAAAAAATGTATTCTACTTTAAATGATGTTTTCTTAGGTTATCTAGTTTTGTTGATAGTTTTATGGATATAGTGCTCTAAATGAAAAATAGGTTTTTTTTCACCAAACCATCAAATTCTTCCCGCATCCAATCGTTACAATCCAAAATCCTACGTAAAATCCTTAATGCTCCTTATTACGTCACAAATAAACTCATTCATAAAGACCTTAACATCCCATTCGTTGCAGATTTGACCCAAACCAGATATGCGTGTTTTTATTC
>NW_027108424.1:262543-268431 GCF_000696795.3 Halyomorpha halys
TGGGTGGTTCCTTCCCAAGATTTTCGAGTGTATATGAAACATACTACATATTTACCTATTGTATTATTTTGTACAGTTGTAAATTACAATAAATAAATAATTTAAAAAAAAAAAAAAAGGTTTTTTTTAACGTTGAGAAACAGCTTCCATTTTTCCCCCCTAACTATATTTGGCAGACTTATTAGTTTTTACTAGTAATTATACATGGTTTTCCTTGAAGTAATAAAAAATTGGGATGAGATAACTGACTTTTTCACCTTGGCTCTTGTACTATATCTACAGAATTATCTCCACAAGATAGGCTCGGTTCAGGATCCAGCATTTGCTATCAAGGGAGAATGGAAAGAGACCACCTAGACAGATGCCATTCTCTGACTGAAATCAAAAATAAGAAATTTTCCTCGGAGCATTCGAAAAAATTCAATTTATATTGGGCAGGAAACTGTACGTCGATTCCGACTATTACAGCACTTACTAGACAAACGGTCTAAACTTCCAACACATTACAAAAGACTGATCTACATGACTGTAATAAGGCCAATCTGGACATATGGAGTTGAGCTTTGGGGCTCCACTAAACCTTCGAATTCCTCTCGTATCCGATCATTGCAATCCAAAATCTTTCGTATAATCCTCAATGCTCCTTACTTTGTCACAAATAAAATCATATATTAAGACCTTAATGTTCCCTATGTAAACGATCTAGCCCGAACCAGATATCACTCCTTCCATTATAAACTCCCTAACCACTCAAACCCCCTAGTTTCTAACCTTGCATACTCTTCCATTACTGACAATCCTCCGAGGCACCTGAAAAGAAGATGGCCACGAGACCAGCTAATGTAAAATGTCATTAGAATGCTACCAATGGGTTAAAATATGAGTTAAAAGTTAAAATTTAGTTCATAAATATTGTGATGCGGTAGAAGTATTTTCACAATTTCTCGCATCGATAAAATCAGATAAAGCAATTTAAATCTTCCATGATGTTATCTCAGAACTAGATTAATTTTGATTGAGTGCCCTAGAATAGAAATTCCTACTTCAACAACCACATTTCAATGGCAGTTACTTCTCTTCGATAAGATAAAACTCACCGTTTTTTCTTAAAAACAATATATCTATTCACGCCAAGTTATATTAATTAATAGGTATTATTAAATTTAATGAATTTTATTTTTATTTGTATTGTTTTCGTAAGAAGTTTGTAATTATTTTAAAAAAGAGAGATTTATTTATAATTTCATTGCAATATTTAAATGTAGGGATTACGGTCAGTAGGGATTAATTGCTTAGCAACGAGTAATCAAGCTTATAGTGCAAGAGCCGGGAAGAAAAAAATGGCAGTTATCTTGCCCCAATTTTTGATTACTTTAATGAAAACTATATATAATTACTAGTCAAAATTGATGAGTCTGCCAAGCATAGGTTGGGGGAATAAAAAAAATGGCGGCTGTTTCAAAATCTTAAAAAAAAAATTTTCATTCGGAGCACTATATCTTAAAAACTACCAACAACACTAGAAAATCTAACAGAACATTATTTAAAGAAGAGAACATTTTCTGATATATTAGTCCTAAAAGAGCTATTTACGTCCAATAGTTCTCGAGATATAGTTTTTTAAAAAGCAATATTTCATAAAAATGTTCTGAAATATCAGTAGTTCATTTTTTTTTAGAAGTCTCAGGAACTATGAGACGCACAGATGTCTATTAGCACTCAAATTAAAGCTAGTTTAATGAACTATACAAAGGTTTATGACCTTTGCCTTCGTAGGAATAGTAGTTTTCATGATATTTGCTAAACTAAATTGATTGAGTGAAAGACCTTTATTTCAGAAATCATTGGACGTACTGATGTCAGCCAGTGCTCAAATTAAAGCTAGTTATATTTACTTCAAAATAGTTAATAGTGTTTATCTTTGTAGGAGTGGTAGTTTTTATGATATGTGACAAAATAAACTCACAAAATGTTAATTTCTAGTTGTTCGTAATTTCATCATTTTATGAATATTATATATGGAACATTAAGGTCTTTATGTATGATTTTATTTGTGACAAAGTAAGGAGCATTGAGGATTATACGAAAGATTTTGGATTGCAATGATCGGATACGAGAGGAATTCGAAGGTTTAGTGGAGCCCCAAAGCTCAACTCCATATGTCCAGATTGGCCTTATTACAGTCATGTAGATCAGTCTTTTGTAATGAATTGGAAGTTTAGACTGTTTGTCTAGTAAGTGTTGTAATAGACGGAATCGACGTGCAGTTTCCTGTCTTTTCAGTCTGTTGTGAGGATTCCAGGTTAGTCGTATGTCCAGATGTAGTCCAAGGTAGCGGATCTGTTCGACTGGGTAACATTATTAACTGTAGGGCAGGCAGGAGGTTTACGACGAAGGGTAAAGGTGATTTGATGGGATTTGTTGGAATTTATCTTAATCCTCCAATTACGACACCTTTCTTCGAGGGCTGTGATATGGGATTGGAGAGTTGGGATGCAATCAAAGGGTCATTATTAACTGCGAGCTTGATTGGAATGTCAGCTGTATAGACGGTGTAGAGGATGGGACCAAGGATAATGCCTTAAGGAACACCAACGGACTGAGAATAGAGAGATGAATAGGAACCATTGTGGTTTACTTGGAATAATCTATCAATGAGAAAGGAACGAATGATGAGAAAGTATGTAGTTTCAGTTCTTAAAATCAACACGTTCACTGACACAAATATAACATATAACACTGACAGACAAATAAAATAAAAATAAATAATTATAAAATTAAAAAATAAATTAAAGAAATGTAAAAAAAAACTAAATGAGGTACAAATGACGTTGACCCTAACCAATGATTTTTTACTTCACTAAACAAACAAGGTAATGTATGATAGTATACGAGCTATTTTAAATTTTTTTAAAAAATTGCTAATGTTAATTAAAGGATTAGAAACAATGTATTTACACCGAATCGATAAATGTTTAAAACATACAGACTTAAACGAGAGTTAATTATTGAAGTTAATTAACGAAGTTAATTATTGAAGTTAATTAATGAAGTTAATTAATTAAACCACACAGAGCACAAGTATTCGTAGATTGCAAACGTGAAGATTCAATATAATGATTCTCCACATTAGTAAAATTAATCTAATAACCTAAATCTAATAATGTTAAATAACCTTCAAAAACTTGAAAAATAATTAAAATACGTTAGAAATTATAGATCTCGGAGGACATATCTTTCCAGAGATATTGAAAATATTTGCTTTGTAATTGACAATGACTCTTATCTTTAGAGGTTGATCGTTCCATCTTTTTATCTACAGTAGGATCAATTAGGGATTTGTAACTTTACAAGTATTTTTAGATAAAAGTATTATTAAATTTATTTTTTAACACTTCAAATATTTCGATGACTTTAACTTAGTACAAGTCATTCCAACTGTGGGGTCATTATGATAATTCTAATCCCTCATCCACTTGAATGAAATATCTGCTGTCATTCATATGACTTTCATTTCCGCTCAACCTATTGCCAAGTCCAGTAGAAAAGACAAATCATAATTCAAAACACGGTTTGAGTCAGAAAACTGGGAAACCAGAAGTACAAAGGCCAAATTCAGAACCGTTTCTGACACTAAAAACATTATCTGGGTCTACAAATGTACTTGTAAACGCCTGCTTAACAGATTCGCTGCTTAGGCCTCCATTTTGACAAGAGACTTACTTGGAATCCTCATACAAGATCAAAACGACAAGAAACTGCTCATAGATTTCGATTGCTACAACACCTACTTCAAAACCCTCTAAACTACGATAATCACCATATTACACGATAACCATCAAATTCCTCTCGTATCCAATCCTTACAATCCGAAATCCTCCGTAAAATAAATCAAAAATTTTGTTCAAACCATTGGAAATAGGGTTTATACAAAAACCGACATTTTAGAAAACCGGTTTTCGAATAGTAATTTTTCCAGAAAACCGGTTTTAACCTGTTTCGAATTTTTATAAAAAAATTTAGAGTGATTAAAAGCAGTTTTTGACTGAAATTATTTACTGTTCAATTTTATTGATAGTAAAATTTTTTTATGCAATTTAGTAGAGAAATAATAGTTGACCATGATTAAATAACTTTAAAACAGTTATTCGTTGTTTATGCATAATTTTCACATATAAGGATGTAAATATTTTTATAATAGTGAAACGAGTTATTCAGCAAAGGGTTCGAATAAATAAAAACATTTAATATTTTTATAATAACCATATTATTTTTAAAAAAACAATATCATTAGATACAGATGGATACTTATTAAAAACAATTAGAAAATATATAACTGTGTATTATACAATATAAATTATAATCAAAGACGAAAGACAAGAGTAAATAAAGTTTATGCATACATACTTATTAAAATCAATTTTAGTTTTTAAGACAATTAAGCAAAGGACCGAGTATTTTCTATTCCGGGCAATTTTAATACAAATTTGAATATTCTATTTATTTTTTTGTTTAATGAAATATGATTTCAGAAAACAGAGGACGGTTATCTATTTGCTATTTAGCCGTGTCCTTAGTTTATTCACAAAATCCCCCGAAATAGAAAATACCCTCTCACTTGCAACCCAACTAGGCTTAATCGTTTTTAAAGCCTGATATAATAATTCGATATTTTATAGAAAACCGATATTTTCTACTAAAAATCCGGTTTTCGAATCTCATAATTTCCCCCCCCCCCCCAAAACACCGGTTTTTAAAATCGGGTTTTGAAAACCGACAAACCCTAATTGGAAATCAACGTTTTGTGCATTTATTTTGGCAAGCGACATGAAAACTATTACCCCAACGAAGATTAGCGTCATAAACTACTTTATAGTGGATTAAACTAGCTTTAATTTCATTCCTAATAAACATCTTATCGTCTTATAGTTCCTGAGTTAAAGATTTCTCAAAATAAATTAACTAACTACTAATTTTTCTGTTCATTTTATATGAAATATTGCTTTTTAAAAAACTGTGTCTCGGTAACTATTCAACGTAAATATCTCTATTAAGACTCATATTTTAGCAAATTTACTCTACTTTAAGCTGTCATTGATCGCTGCGTGAGAATTTCTCTCATGTTAATTGTTTTTCGGTTCTGAAAGCTGCTAGAGGGAAACTGTGGTTCCCATCTTCTTGGAATCTGCAGTTCACTGTCTCTTCCTTCTATACTTCGCCCACTCTACCACTCTAGCAGCTCTGGGTGAGCGTCCAGTCCTCTTTCTCTAACAACATTCAGACATTATCTCACGCGCGACTAAGGCTGTTGTAAAAATAATCAAGTTGCGAGGATTTTTCTCACGTGCAACAAGTGTGTTTAATCCGTAAAAATCTTTTTTCCTCGAGGTAAAACATTAGTAGAACTAGGGAACGTAGGTTTGAAGAGGCAGGAACTTCATTAAGTTCGTATTATTGACTATGAATTATATTTCGATACTACTAGTGTATGTTAGGGTGATCTTTATGATAAAAATTTGTCTTTTCATGTTTTTACTACATTGCTGCACAGTAAGAATACTCAAAACAAAAAAGAATTGTCACCAGTGTAAAAAACCGATATGCCCCTGTCATACGGTGTTGTACACTTGCACCAGTTATGCACAAGAGATTTCTTCAGTCTGGGCATTTTTTTTAAATGATTAATGTTATGTTCTTATAATATGATATATCTATATTTTGATTCTTCAATCCGCTGGTGTTCCTCAAGGTAGTATTCTCGGTCCCATTCTCTACACCGTCTATACAGCTGACATCCCAACAACTCCTAACACTATCCTTACCACGTATGCTGATGACACATGTGTGCTCACAGTTAGTAATAACCCTTTTATTGCATCCCAAACTCT
>NW_027108424.1:269236-297760 GCF_000696795.3 Halyomorpha halys
ATAAAGACCTAAATGTTCCTTATGTAACCGATCTAGCCCGAACCCGATATTATTCCTTCCATAATAAACTCCCTAACTACCCAAACCCACTAGTTTCTAACCTTGCTTCCTCTTCCATTCCTGGCAATCCTCCGAGGCCCCTGAAAAGATGAGTGACCTTATATTGTAAACTGTTTTTAGAGTTCTACTACTGGGTAGTTTCTGTGCATCCTGTATCATATCATTATATCATTATGTCATTATGATCAAATTTACTGGTTGTATTTTTTTATACAGTTGTAAATATCAATAAATAAATAAAATAAAAAAAAAAATTTATTCTGTTAATAACTTTGTCAGTCTAAAATATTATATTATGTTTATTCCTATTTTATAATTATGTTTGTTTTTTTGAATTTTTAAAACTAGTTTGCTCTTGTATGAAAATAAATTTTTTAATACTTTTTTTATGCTTAAATAAACCTAATCTAAATCAAAATTTTCTATTTTAAAAAATTTATTCAAGAGCTCTAAATAAGAAATGTGAGAAAAAGTCTCATGCGCGGCCATCCGTGTTAAAATCGGTCCAGAGACTGATGACGGGTTAAAAGATGTTCTATTAGGTTTTCTAGTGTTGTTGATAGTTTCAAAGATATAGAGCTCCGAATAATATTTTTATTTGGTATTTGGTGGCGGGAACAAGTCAATAATCATAATAATTTTCTCAAAATTTTAATTAACCTAATGCTTTTGTTAATGATCTTATCAATAAAATGTCAGCTTACGTTAACAAAACTAGTAAGAAAACATGATGAAATACTGAAACAATTATTTTAAGATTGGATGATATTGAAATATTAGAAATCTATCAATCTAATATTATAGCCATCTCCGAGTTCTATTATGTCATACATTCTTTCCCCAGATCCTCAGCTCAAGTCGTCATTCTTGTAATGGTTTAATATGAAAACAAATGAGGGATATCAAATTCCACCGTTAAAAGTTTTTAGGAAAATAAAAGAATGAAAAATTACTAATAAACCTTTGTAACCTAATGGAAAATTTAAGAAGTTTTTTCCTTTATTTAATTTTAAATATGTTTGTTTAGTTATTTAATTTTTTTTTTATTTTATTTATTTATTGATATTTACAACTGTATAAAAAAAAATACAACCAGTAAATTTGATCATAATGACATAATGATATGATACAGGATGTAGAGAAACTACCCAGTAGTAGAACTCTAAAAACAGTTTACAATATAAGGTCACGAGGCCATCTTCTTTTCAGGCGCCTCGGAGGATTGCCGGGGATGGAAGAGGAAGCAAGGTTAGAAACGAGTGGGTTTGGGTGGTTAGGGAGTTTATCATGGAACGAATAATATCGGGTTCGGGCTAGATCGGTTACATAAGGAACATTTAGGTATTTATGGATGGTTTTATTAGTAACAAAATAAGGAGCATTGAGGATTTTAGGAAGGATTTTGGATTGTAATGATTGGATACGAGAGGAATTCGAAGTTATTTAAAATTAAACAAGAAAGAAAGTAAATTAAAATTGATTTCCCTTATTCTCTTCCCAATTTCATTTACTGTATTCCTTTTCTCTGTTTTTTATTAAAATTTAATGTTTATTGAAAAAATAAAATAAAATACAATATAAATTTGAAATAGTTAAGGTTTCTAATAAATGTTATAATTTCAACTAGGTTTATTTACAATATTCGTAGACACAACATGTCAAAACTATGTGAAGCAATAATTACTCATATTATGGTTACACATTGAATTATATGTAAACGAGTACTAAATTCCTGGGTAGCTATTCATTGTAATTCAAGGATTTAGTGAGATCGCTTTTTCGGCTCTAGCAAGAACTACACGAGGCAAACATTATTAATGGATACATCCAATAGCAAATCAAAGATTATTGATACGGTAGTTTTTCTAGTTATTTGAAGTTATCATTAACAATTAATGATACAAGCGGGCCTTGTAGTTCTTTTTGCCAACCCCTGGTTGTTACCTGAGTTACCTCCGCGTACTAACCAAGGTGGGAGTGTCATAGTACAAGAGCCCAAGATAGGAAAAAAGGCAGTTATCTCACCCCAATTTATGATTACTTTAATGAAAACTATGTATAATTACTAATTAAAACTGATGAGTCTGCCAAGTATAGGTAGGGGGAATAAAAAATGGCGGCTGTATCAAAAATTTAAAAAAACATTATTTTTTCATTCGGAGCTCTATATCTTTGAAACTATCAACAACACTAGAAAACCTAATAGAACATCATTTAAAGAAGAGTAAATTTGCTAAAATATGAGCCCTAATAGAGTTATTTACGTTAAATAGTTTTCGAGATGTAGCTTTTTAAAAACATTTCATAAAAATGTTGTATGGGACGTACTGAAAGATCAGTTCTTAGTGAATTTATTTTGAAAAAATTATATCTCAAAAACCATTTGACGTACAGATGTCTATCAGCACTCAAATTAAAGCTTGTTTAATTATCTATAAAGTAGTTTATGATGTTTATCTGCGTAGGAGTAATAGTTTACATGAAATTTGCTAAAATAAATTGATTTATAGTTGTTCGGACAAATTTTCATTTGCCAAATTTATATTCATATGTGAATATCATAAAAACTACTACCCCTACGAAGATAAGTGTCATAAACTACTTTATAGCAAGTTAAATTTCCTTTATTTTGAGTGTTGGCAGACATATGTGCGTCTTATGGATCTAGAGATATATTTTTTCAAAAATCCAACATTTTATACGAACAACTGGAAATTAACATTCTGTGAGTTTATTTCGTCAAATATCATAAAAACTACTACTCCTACAAAGATAAATGTAATTAACTAGTTTGTAGTAAATTTAACTAGCTTTAATTTGAGCGCTGGCCAACATCTGTACGTCCAATGCTTTCTGAAATGAAGTTTTTCATAAATCAAACTTATTGTCTGAACAACTATAAATCAATTTATTTTAGCAAATATCATGAAAGATACTGTTCCTAGGAAGATAAAGGTCATAAACTACTTTATAGTCCATTAAACTAGCTTTAATTTGAGTGCTAATAGACATCTGTACATCACATAGTTGCTGAGATATAGATTTCTCAAAATAAGTTAACTAACTACTAATCTTTCAGTAGATATTTAAGAAAATTTGCTTTTTAAAAAGCTATATCTTGAGTTCTATTGGACGTAAATAGCTCTTTTAGGGATAATATTTCAGAAAATTTACTCTTCCTTAAATAATGTTCTGTTAGATTTTCTAGTGTTGTTGGCAGTTTTTAAGATATAGAGTTCCGAATGAAAAATTAATATTTTTTTAAGGTTTTGAAACCTTAAATAATTTTTTATTCCCCTACCTATACTTGGCAGACTCATAAATTTTGACTATTAATTATACATAGTTTTCATTAAAGTAATCAAAAATTGGGGTGAGATAACTGACTTTTATTCTTATACTATCAAGATTCATTTTTTTTGTCAAAAAATAAATATTAACTACCCCAAGTGGGAATCAAATCCACAACGTTCTGGACCGTACGCTCTGGGACCTACGCCCCAACCCCACAGTCCTCGCGTCCCTTTATGGAACCTTTTATTTATTTTTATTTAATCTATTTAAAACCTCCTTTCTATTACTCAACTATTTGTCTGAATAGGTAAAGGACATCTTCCTAATTTTGTACTGTTACCGTTACATGATATAATTTTTTCTCTTTATCTGAATATCCATTTTCTCATCCAGTCTTTTAGAGATGAGTCTATGTATATTTTAATAATATGGGGAACACACACCATCATTGTAGTATTCCATAAATTACAAATTTAGAAAGAAGGTAACAGTTTAAAAAATAAAATAAACAAGAAGTTGACAAACAAGTGGTTTTCATGAAGGCCACCATTATTAAATAGAGACTAACGATAAATATTGTAGGGTTTTTTGTATTAAAATTGGGTGCAAGGGAACCATGGGGTGCCCAAGTGTATGCCAGGGGTCCTGTCAGTGGATAGCCCTTTCTCAAAATATTACAAAAAAATAAAGAAAAGGAAAAAATTAATTTTTTTTTTTAAAGCAATCCTTAGTGAAGGTGACGTTTGCCTAGTTATCTATTGGTGACCAACCTATTCTAACCATGATGGGGATCAAGTTTTTCTTTTTGTGGAACCGCTGTTTAATGATAAAGGTCAATGCTCCCAGGCCGGATTCGAACAGGTGCCACCCGCAGATCTTAAAACGATTGACCTAGGCCAAACCATCTGAGCTATGGACGACCCAGATTAAAATAAAAATAGGAAATATAAAGTGCATTCCAGCATTTACTTTGCTTTGTTTTTTTTTTCTTCTTTGCCTATATGTTCAAATGTTCTAAGGATAATTGTGCCTTGAAATTTTTTTTAACCTAAGATTGGTGCAGCAATGTACCAATTTTAGCTTATTGGTAACTAAGATGTTCTATAATTGGTAACTTAAGATTCACCCTCTGGATCCAACCCATAATAAATTTCAACATGCCTAGGCTAGATTAAAAAAAAATGTGAGGATGCTAAGGTGATGCCTTAACATGTTCAGCTGCAATGGCTTCAAATACAACTAATTAGCAAATAATGTTATCTAAATAATTTAATAACAAAAAGTAATAACATAATTAACTACATCCCGTCATGTACAACTATGTGCTAAGTTAATTTAGAAAATTTTCTTGAAATATTTTCAGAAAAAGACTGAATGAATAACCCAAGTTAAAATTGAAAATATGTTTAATAAATTCTTTAATTAATAAACTTTACAAGGCTACATATAGCATAAAAATTATACTTACACACTTACTTCAAATTGACAATATCCCTTGGCCGCAGGAGAACCATCGGTAAAAGCATTGTACATATCAGTGACGTTACTGATATATAACAAATATAACATGTGTAGTATCGTAATTTCTTGTTTGGGACCAGCGGTAGCCCAATTACTATAATTAAGGTCATTGGTATGAGATATTCACAACACATCATGTCGTCGAGAAATCCCATTTCTGAAAGGAAATTCTGTTAAATTCCAACTATAAATTATCAGTTCCAATAATACATTACATTATAAATTCCTATGAAATAGAAGTATTACGAACAGTTAGTTTATATATATTAGTCATCAATATCCCAGCTTAAGAAAGTTAAACAAAGAATTTTGGATGGTGGCTCCATTATTTTGTGGATGTCTACAGTTTAATTAATACAAATGTATTATTTAGTACCATAAATGAAGATATCATAAATAAAAAATTAAGTCATGAAAGAAAAAATTAATTTATTTACTTTTCGAATGAAATTTTTTGAATAATTTACCATAATTATTTAACATAACAAAAGAAATATAAAAATAATGAGTGGAATATAATTCTTTCTTTCTAAAAATATTTTTAAAAAACACAGTTTTGTTGATTTAGATGCAATAAGTAATTGAGTAATGTAATAAATCTTGAGTTATCAAATAAAATTAATAAAGTTGGTCTAGGTTGCGGTCAAAAAAGAACAAATAGTTTTTAACAAATAATAGTTAATAACAAATAGTTATTATAGTTAAAAACTATTTATCTTTTTTGACTGCAACCCTGACCATCTTCTTATATTTAAAGTTATATATATATATATATATAAAATTAATAAAGAAATATTATAAAAAGAAAAAGTTTTAAAAAAATTCACTAAACTACAGTCTCTATTTATTTCATCTTAGTATAATACTAATTAAAAATTATGTATTGATAAATAGTTTCTCACAATAGGTACCTAATCATGATTAAGCACTTTTGTATTATATATTATTTACACTTTTAGTTATCTATTATTTTTTAAAATACATTTTGTTGCTTTGCTTTGGCTAATGTAGAAAAAAAACTTTTTTATTTTATTTTTAATTGGACACATTCCAAAGATCTTACTGAAGGCTGGGCTTAGTTAAACATCAGCTTGTGTAAATATTCCTAATTTCAAAAGTTTTTGTCTTATAATCAAGAATGTTTATTAAATTAAACGTTTAAAACATAATTTAGTTTAACGTATTATTAAATAAAGATTTATCATTCGAGATTTATTTATTTATCAATCGATTCATAAAAAAAAAATATTCATTTATTTATCATATTACATTTATTTATTTATCATTTGAGATTTATTACATCAGCTTTCTCTACTGGAGTTGTCATGCAAACTGTCCCAAAGCTGGTACTATAAAACTGTCTCAAATTAAGCTAGATTGTAGTAGGTGTGGAACTCATCAAATATAAAATTTTAAAAAAATTGGTTGTCAAATATGCCACCAATAAACCTAAAAATGAACTATGTTTAAAATAAAGTTATATTAATAAAAATATACGTATATAACACAAAAAGTAAGTAAATGAAAAATAATTATATATCTTAAGTAAATCTTTATTTCATAATAAATTAAACTAAAATATATTAGTATTAATCAAATAAATCATATCTATAGTTAAATTATGTTCTAAACATTTAATTTAAAACTTAATCATAATTCTCTTCAGGAATCTATTTACATCCTTTATCCACTTCTTTATTCTTTTAACATATGAACAATATTTTAGGTTCCTCGGCCCATTATCAAGTTCAATGATAAAGGAAAAAAATAAGAACACTAACTAAGACATTTTGCCTCAATCTTGATTTGTTAATGGTTATAAATTAGTGAAATTAATGTATATAAATAAATATTGAATTTTTTGTATGTAAATGTCTAAACAATTTTTTAAAATAAAATTGTAATATAAATTTCGTTGATTGTAACTGTTTGTTAATTTTAAAAGTGTTGATTGTAAATATTTTTATTTTTATAACTTGATAATGGCTAAAGGAGCCTGAAACATTGTTAAGATGTTAAAATAATAAAGAAATGGGTAAAGGATGTAAATGGATTCTTGAAAATAAATATAATAAAGTTTTAAAAAATAAAACCCTTTGAAATTTCAGTTGTTGGATTACAACTATTATTTATATTTAAAATTTAATTTACTGAATAATTCTGATTATAAGAAAAAAACTTTTGTATTTAGGAGTATTTACTTAAGTTAATGTTTACACAGCATTAGATGCACAAACTCTGTTTCTTCATCAATGATAAATACATTATTTTTCTGCTGAAATATCAAAACTTAACTATAAATTTGAAATTTCAGTTGTTGGATTATAACTAATTATTTATATTTAAAATTTAATTTACTAAATAATTCTGATTATTAGACAAAAGCTTTTGTATTTAGGAGTATTTACATAAGATGATGTTTACACAGCATTAGATGCACAAACTCTGGTTCTTAATGAATGATAAATATATTCTTTTTCTGCTGAAATATCAAAACTTAACTATAATAAATAGTTTTGTTCTTAAAAATGACGTGATCGGTATGTGATAACAAATTGTTTTAATTGGTAATAAAAATTTATGCCATACTAATTTCCACATCAATGCTTCAATGAATTTTGATTAATTTATTTATTTTCTTCATGTTTTATTCATTTATATATTTTTAAAAAAATCGTATGAATGAACTCCTTTATCTGTCAGTACCACTTATTGTCCTAAATGAAATAGATTGCAATTGTTCACAATAAAAACAATTGATTTTTTTTTTCACTTTTCCCACATTCTCAAAATGACAAGAACCATTGTGAAATTATGTTTAAGTTGTTTGAAATACAAAACATATTAAAATGCTGGAAGAAGGTTCTCTTTAGTAACAATGACAGCATTCATTATTAAGTTCTAATTTATATAGAATTGGGCGACTATTATTTTTTGTTTAAACGATAATTAAAATTCTAAATAATATAAATTTAGAAATAAACAAACAAGTATTTCCTTGCTATTTCATTTTAGTCATTTGATTGGTTTTTGTTATTGCTAGTCTTACAATATAAAATTTAGTTGATTTTACTTTTAGTAATTAGAAACAAATCTAAAGTTGACATAATTTTAATTGCTAGTTTTTCTTTGAAAAGTGAAATATTTTGATCACTGTGAAAAGTGTTTAATTAAAAAAAACAAAAAACCTTAATTTCAATAAGAAAAAATATATAACGGAACTGTTATGGATAAATAAAATCATATTTAATATACACGACACTTTTTAATAATATCAATATGAATAATAAGATACTTTTATTTTATGATTTATTTATTTTTATTTTAAAATCATATCTTGTACAAATTGATTGTTACTATTATATATTATTGTTGATTGTTATTAATATTATCGTTAATTTTTACTATTATGTATTATGAAAAGTAACATATTTTGATTACTGTTAAAACAAATACAATTTAGTTTTTATTAAAAAAAAAAAAATAATTCAATTCTTTTAAAAATTTTTGAGGTTAATCACTTCCATCATTTGAAATAAATTATTATTTATTTATTCCTGACATTTTACAACGTTTCGGGACCACTGTCCCATATTCATGCAATAATTCAAATAAATATATATATACTGAAATTGTTATAGATAAATAAAATCACATTTAATATACACCACACTTTTTAATGATATTAATATGAATAATAAGATACTTTTCTGTTATGATTTATTTATTTTTATTTTTAAATCATATCTTGAACAAATTTATTGTTAATAACTTATATACTATTATAAATTTATATTAATCAAAAACAAAAATACAATGAAAATAATTAATCATAAAATAGCAGATAAACACTTACTTCTGTGCTAAGCTGAATGAGAGATAGAACTGATTCTGAGTGTCTTTGTTTACAGATATCAGTTGCCTTGGATATTGATAAAAGAACTCCTAATGCCTCAATATAATGAGAGAAAAAATGTATTTATGAAAATTAATGCAATCTATTGAATGTTAAACATCAATAAATGAAAGTTGTTATTATGAAAAAATATGTTCAGACACCACTGAAAAATTTATTTAGAAAGAAAGAAAAAAAAAAGAATTGTTTTATATAATGATATAGTTTTTTTTTTTTTTCATAATCATGAGGAAACTATCGAAATAAATAGTTTCTTCTTTTTTTTAATATGAAATGATACAGACTATTCAATTTAGATTGAAAAGAAGATTTTATTAAATTATTTATTAGATCAAAAAAATAATATCTCATATAAGTGTATTTTTACTTTTTCTTATTTAAAAAATAAAATAAATATTCCTGATATATGTATTAAATATGTAACTATATTTTTTTAATTCATAAAATTATCAATTACATATTGTCCTCAACAATTTATATCTGTATTCCAAAAATATATATTTTTTATGAAAAAAAATTTGGTTTAAGTGACCAATTTAAAGGTTACAGTGAATATTCATTTTCACTGTACTCCATCCATTCCACGCCAAATAGAACCGGGAACAATCTATATATTTTTTTCCTTTACAATTTATGACTAAAGGCTCAAAAAATAAATTTATTATGAAAAAGAAATGAGCAATACGTCTATCAAGATGATACAGTTACTACTGATCAGTCTACTCTTATCATTCCACACCAATCTATAAAAGGTATATTATATATAACTAATTATATAATAGTTATACTTCACCTTTTATAATTTTTTTACAAATCTCATGATAGCTCCAGATCAAAAATACAATTAATAATATAAATATTAACAAAAATGAAATAAAAATTTTTAGTGGATTTATAATTTATAAAATCTTAGATATTCGTTATTTTTAATGATTTATTGGGGTTAAGTTTATTTAGTAGATGTACTACTTATATTCCATTAATGCTCCGGAGATTACTTAATCAGTACATTAGAATATCTGTAAAATGTAAATATTATTCTGTGAAGTGGTTGGAATGATGAAAAAATTTCTTTTCAGCCATTGAATTTTAAAAGTACTTCAATTTGTTGCTATGTTTTAATAATGGTAAATCTACCAAATTTTGTTAATTTTGTCTTTGATGCATTCTGTGATTTGCACCATAGGTTGGAGTTAGTTTTTGAAAGTCCTACTAGCTTAGGGGTAGTCTGTAGGAGAACATCAATTGAGAAAATTAGCCCAGTCCAAGAAACTCTCTTTAGAATACATCTCATTCAAAATTAAATTAATTTTTGTTGTTAGATGTGCTATGATAGATGCAGGGATATTACTTTATCAAATATAAAATTTTCAAAAGTAATAACAAAATTTAACTTACCTAGTTATTCACAGTGATTATGTATAATTTTTTTTCTTTATATCCAAACAATTTTAAAGATCTGATTCAGAATTCCATTCCAAGAGCCTATTATAGATGAAATATTAATATAATTTTAAACAAATATTCAGGTTGGTAGTCTAGTATTATTAAAATAATATAAATATGAGAGAACACTATTCTAAAACTTCTCTGAGAAGAAGAATATATTTCAGAATAAAAAACTACATTTATTCTTTTAACATAGAGATTTTTTTTTATAACATTAAAACTATCCTAAATTTTTATTTTTAATAATTAATAAGTATTTCCTTTATATTTTGTTATGATTAAATTAACTCCATTTTGAAGCTATTTACTCTCATCTGCAGATTCAAACTATATTTACAGTTTTTGTAATTTGCATGAATCAGTTAATTTTTCATAAATTTCACTATTAATTAATGAATTATTTCAAAATTTAGCCAAAACCCATTAATTTCAGTTAGGTTTACAATATGAATTAAAGGCAAAATTGACTTTTTTAGAAGATTAAAAATAATTCTGAAAAAAAGTCCTTATCTTTCTTAGGAAAATATCATAAAACAATAACTTTCTTCTTGAACCAGAGCAATAAATAAAAATAAGTTATTTCCATTTGGTTTGTAATTATTTGAAAATATATCTCACATAAAATTCAAACAATGTTTACTAATTTCTTCTTCATAATGGCCATTTAAAAATATTTTTTCAAATGGGCTTTTATTAATTATAGTATTTTTTATCAGTCCAATAAATAAATAACTAATCCCCTTTTAGATTAACTTTCCTACGGACAATGTTTAGAACCTGATGCCCATTTTAAAATTGCTTACATCTACATTTTAAAGTAAATTCTTACGTTAACTACATCATATTTTAAAGGAAAATGTTTATATGTTATATAAATGTTCATATCATTAAGTTTATATTCTTTTATCGTGTTGTTAATCCGTGTTTAAAAACATTTTTACCTATCTCTCTGCATGGAGTTGTTATATAAGGCTGAAACTGTTGGTCAAACAGCTTTGTTAAACGAACTAAAAAAATATTATAAACTAATTGTTACAAGAAAATAAGAAAATTTTATGAAAGATTATTCAGTTAATGTAAAAGCTATCTTTAAAACTCATTGAAGCTACATAAATGAGTATAAAACCATTAAAACAAATTTCAAAGGGTCTTATTCATTTTATGAATTAATAAAAAATATAACATTTAGTAAATTAATTAATTGGCTTGTAAAACTACTATTTATTTGGTTGTTTAATACACTATTTTAAATTAATATATTCATATATGTTGTTATTGTTATATTATAAAAATATATGTATAGTTTATAGTAAATATCAACTGATAAACACAGATACCTGGAGAAGCATATGATGTTAACATGATGCAGTCCCAACACTGAATGAGAGCTCTGATAAGTACATGATAATTTGTTTAGCTTTATTCTACTTCCCTTGTCTTTTAAATCAATAGTGCTAGGACATCCTTCTATGAATCAGACCAACTTACCTCATCAATCAATATCCCTTTTATTATTTAGTTTATTGATTTTTATGAGAGGTAATCTTATTCATAATACAATAACACGAAATCAAAACAATCATTAAAAATATAAGCTGGAAAATGTATGCATAGACATTAATAAAACATTCAAATCCAACTGAGATTAAATACAAATTATTCAGTTGGTGGTTTATATGTCACTATTGATTAAATATACAAAAATATATATATTATTATATAGTTACAGATAAATATATAGTTACATAGCCATATAGATACATAGTTATATAAATATATAGTCATATAAATATATATTTACAGTGACAAGCCGAAACTTATTATTTTAAATTAATCTTTTTTTAAAACAATTTATTTATTTATACAAAATGAATCAAGTTAAAATACAACAAAACATATATTCTATATAAAAATTATCCTTTAATTTAGGTGCAAATACATATATACAAATACAACATAAATTGTAATTTCAAGAATATAAATTGAATATAATATATAAATAACTATAATATTCAATTATTTTAGTAAAAAAATAAATAAAAAACTGTAACAGAAAGTATTTTAACATAAGAAGTAATAATGTACTTTACAACTTAAACGTAAGAAAATTTGAATTTACAAATATCACTCAAATTGAACTTGACATGACTTGGATTATTGAAAATTATATCCATGTTACCAATTATGTGCTAAAGCTGGTGGATTGCCTTTTGATAAAAAAAAAATTCCTCTGATAAATGAATTTATTTAATTATTGTAAGTTATTTATTGATTTGTACAGGATGAACCCGGTTACAAATTCAAATAAGTAAATATTATATAGAAATAATACAATAATATAAGCACAAATAGGACATGAATTTCAAGATGTAGATTGAATATAATATAATTTTAAGTTTTTATACAACATTATTTATATAATAAATAATTAATATAATGGAAAACTTAATAGAGGAATTATCTAGATAAAAATTAAGCATTAGTAGTTCCTCATAAATATATTACTTAATATAGTACATAGTAACATACAATAAAAAATAATTTCAATGAAAAGTTAATTGATTTAGTTGAAATTTTGCATAATTTCTTATTTAGTCGAGATGAAACATATCTATATCATTTGCGAATGAGTTGACATTGTGCATCATTCTTGGTAAATGGGTATGCCCATGTTATATAATAAAACATACATTCTCAATACACAAACTAATCTTTAAATTTTTTTTCCCCTTTTTTACTAAACACATCCATTAATTTATAGTATACGTTTGTTGATATGTTTAGTAAAAAAGGTAGAACAAATTTTAAATAATAGTTTTCGAATTGGGAATGTATGTTTTATTATATGAATATATATGGACAATCAGCCTGAAAATGTGAATTAATGTATAAAAAATGAAGAAATACGTCTCTTTAACAATGGCCTTTGGGCCGAAACGTTGGAGGATTAAAATAAAGTGTTGAGAGTAAATTGGATCATTGTAGTTAGTATTATTATTATTATTCAAAGATGTTATAATTCACAGAATTGTGTATAATTGCTATTTAGAGAGGTAACTTTTTCAAATATGCTTAGAAAAAAAGTAAATTCTAAGAAATAATTTACACAGACCTCTGGTAAGTTGGGAAATTCAGTAAAAATTGTTCGGAAATTTTATATTATGCTTCTGTTCTTGCATCAATGCACCTGGAAGGAGTTTTAAATATGTTTCTTTAACATAAATACAAATTATAAATGTAATGATAAGAAAATGTCAAAACTTTATATAGAATAATAAATAATTATTATTCCATTTGTAACAGACTAAACTTTATAACTATTTCAGATTTTCTTTTCTAGGAAGTTGATTATATTAATTTTTTTTTAAATGCTGAGGTGAAGAAAACTTCCAATTAAAATATATTATTATTTATTATTTTGTACTTGTACAATGTTTAAAGATTTACCCCATACTCATGTTCTTTGTATCTATCAATTGTAGAAATTGTATTTATCAATTTCTGTTGCAAACTTTTATCATTTATATACATATAGTTTAAAAAAATTTAATAAAATAATGTGGTTGTAGAAAAATGTTAACTATATGTATATAAATGACTACATTTCACAATAGAAATTAATAAAAATCACAAAGAATAATAATAAATTCTAATATGAAGAAGATGGTCAGGGTTGTGGTCAAAAAGAACAAAAATAGAACAACTATTTAACCACAACTCTGAACATCTTCTTCGTATTTGAAATTATATGGTCAATTATCTATCTATATAATAATATATTCTTATTTGAAGTTTTCTTCACTTCAGCATTTAAAAAAAGAAATAAATATTGTAATAATTTTAAAAAATATTAAAAATAAAATAAAAAATAATCTGAATAGTTTTTTTAACTTTCTTCAAATATGAGCGATACTTGGGTTCAAATTAAGAACATTAATATCAAATGGATAATAAAATGTATTCAAATTTAATAATATAAAAGAAAGACTCTTAATCTCAGGGCATATGGTTGCTAGACAATCAGAACAGGCATTTACAATAATTTCAATTAATTAAAATTAAATCTGTTTTACAAATATATTCTAACTTAGTTATAACCAAACTAACCAAGCTCTATATACTAACGATCCTCCTTATTCTTTGGCGCCTTCCTTGTTCTCAATCCCACTGTTCCGTCCTAGCATCAAAATGGCTTCTTTCCTGACAGAAACTGACGACGACCTCTCATACTGCTGAGACCATCTCTCTTTGCCGCCATAGATTCAACTGACACCAGTTCAAAAACCAAAACCTGCCTTGAGGTTCCATGTAAACATCGATTGTCGCACAACAGTTTGGGATTTTTCCAAATGATTTACTTTCTGAATATTATTCATTAGCACTATTTCTTGATTTCTATTTTTCCTTTAATTTACTGTATTTTCAATTATGATGGAAAGAGTTAAAATAGTTTTTATGATATTTAAATCTGCTCACATGGACTTGACTGAAGAATACGTACCGCCATCTTGGCTTTGTTTGGAATACAACGTATTTCTTTTAGACAAAGAAAACTGGTTGGCTTGCTTTATAATTTAAAATAACAAATAACAATATTAAAATTATATATAAAATAAAACATATTAATAACCCTTTATACATCAAAATATATTATTTACTCAAAAAGAGCATATTACAATATAAATATTTCTTTCTGTGTATCCTACATTCCTTGTAAATACTTTATTCCTGTCCTGGAAAATATAATATAAAATAAATAATACATTTGTAATATTAATTCATTATATTTTTTAATGTCATTAATACTCTCTTTAAACTCTGATGGTATAGGAATCAGAAATTTGAATAAATATTTTCAGATCTATTCATTTGTTTGTAATTTTCTTCCTTCCTTCCCTGTGGACAATAAGAATTTGAGCATTAGCAGTGTATGCTACTTCAGTCAATAAATACATCATAAAATTCTTATTGTTTTGTGAGTTTTCTGTTAGTTGAAGCCATTGTAGGCGAGTGATTTAAGGTATCACTTTAGCACTCTTGCAACTGCAGTGATGCTGGGTTGAGCTTGATTTTTTGGCAGTACCTCAGAATGAAAACTAAACCCACCCGCTCATGTTAGAAATAGATAATAACCTCGCTCTACTTCAGAAATGGCTTAAAAGGAAGAAACAACAAAAAATAAGAGTTTCCAGTTAATTTCAATTTTTATGTACATTAAATTAATTTATTAGTTTGTTAATCAACAAACTTGGTGTTATAATCAGTTGTGGAAGATTAGCTACAGGATTGTTACAGCGGGAAAAGGAACCTTTGCAAGCCCAACCCTAAATAGTACAGAAAATAAAAGAAATGAACTGCCGAATTTTGTTATTAATGTATTTTGACTAATTGAACCTAAAAAAATAAAAATGTTTGAAAACGAAATATAAAAACTAGAAAGAAAGGAATTTAACTAAACTTATATCTATTACGAAATTAAATTAAGATTTAACAAAAAAAAAAGTCTTAATATCACAAAAAATTGATGAACACAGGGTCCCAGGGTAGGCTGTTTATGTCCTCGTGGAGGTAGATTTAAAAAAAAGGGTATGTCTGGCCGCCTTGTTCTCTTGGAGTATGAACCAACCTAGTCTGCCCACCATGGTGTGCTTGAGTGATTGAGATCACTGCAAAAGTGATTGAGATGACGGAGATGGCCAGATTTCTGGCTAGTAAGACTGCATAGTGAGAAGAAACACTTGAGCTGGTACATGTTGCACACAATGATCGTGACCCAAAGGTGTCATTAGTACCGCAGCTGTATAAAAAAACAACAGAGAGTTGATTTATTTTAGTTTTTTTATAATATTTGTTACATATTCGATTACCAAAAATAGGTTAGCCACAAGCATATTATCATTTATGTTGTAATACCTCCTAAATACAAAAGGATAAACAAGACAATTTTAATACTCTACAAAATAAAGTAATGATTCATTCGTCCTAACCATCGTTATGTAGAATATTCATTTTTCTCTAGAATAAAGGATTAAATTTTATTTTTTAGAGTACTACCAATGGGTAGTTTCTCTACACACCTGTAACACTCCAATTTAACTTATATCAGATTTACTAAATGTATTATAATTTACAGTTGTAAATAGCAATAAATAAATATTTTAAAAAAAATTATTTTTAAATGGTGAGAGAAGTTTTTTTGGGATTTAAAAGATATTACAGTTTATAATGAGGAGAAGATAGTTGGAGTGGTCGGCAAAAAAAATCACAAATAAATAAAAATTTATTTATTTGTGCCGACGTTTCAAACTCAATTTCAGGCCTTCATCTGGGCTAAAAAGAGATAATAACCATAACTTAGAGAAACATAAAAATAAAGGAAAATAATAAACAAATCAATTTGGAAATATACATAACAATGAATTAAGTAGAAAGTATTTGATTAATAGCAATAGAAGTAGATAGTAGTTGGTTGATAACAATTGAAGATTTAATATTATATAATATTATAGAAGTAAGATTTATACAAAATAAATTATGAAAAATTAAAAAAGTGTTGAAGAAATAAAGGAAATTATTTATTTAAGTGTTTCGACCACTAGGGCCATTTACACTGAATTTACAAAGTTAGTAGATTACAATTGACATATTCACAAAGTTACAAACTGAGAAAGTTACATATAATTACAAATTGAAAAAGTTACTAATTAACAATTACAATTACATATTTACAATTACAATTACAATTTACATTTTACAAAGTTGCAATTGGAATTGACATATTTAGTAAATTATTATATTAAATTTTTCATATACTTATCCATGCTGGACAGTTAGACTATATATGATCATAAATATTAATGATTTTTAGAAAGTGAAAAAGTTTTGTTATTGTTGTGGGATCTTTTCTCAACATCTCCTGTAAATCTGAACAGAATCGGTGTGGTTCGTGAGCAATACATTCAGTTAGAATATGCTTAACGGTGAGATCCTTTCCGCACTAGCGACACATCGGTGCATTTTCTTTTTTCATGAGATGACTGTGGGTGAGTCAAGTATGGTCTATCCAAACACGGGTTAATACAACATCTTCTCTCTGTAGCAGATTCAAGTTTCTGGTTGGATGTTTCAATGTCTGTTGACCATTTTTAACTTGCTCTCTCATGATGAACCATTCGTCTTGTCACTCTTGCCATCCAATATCTTTGATCCATGAAATAACATCTTTGCATGTTGATAATTTTATAACTTGACATGTCTTTATATATATAGCTAGTCTGGGCTGCAAGTCTGCCTTTTCATTCCTAGAGATCCCACAAAGACCAGGCGGCCATAAAAACAAGACCGTACAACCCATGTTGTTCAAAGTTTTCAAATGCTGCTTCAACTCTATTATTAATGCGTTTGTTGAAAATGGATCTTGTAAATATTTGAGGGCAGATTCCGAGTCAGAAAATATGACCGAGCGGGGACAGTTTAGAGGGATATTGCAAACTGGGCGATTGATTCCAAAGAATTCTGCAGTGTACAGCAAAGAATATGGTTGAAACGAGAATAAAGAAATAAATTTCATGAAATAAAGAAATAAATGTCTTGAAAGGTGCGGAAGAAAATGTAAATGTTGAGTGATGGAATTAACATAAGCTTTGTAAGTAATATCTAAATTAATGAAAAATAATATAATTCAACACAATGAAATGTATGAAAGAAAGATTATATATATGATACAATGGGCAAGAAAGAAAAAAAAAATGACACAATGAAAGGAAAAAAATATGTTACAATGGATAAAAAATGTACAATGGATAAAAATAAAGTAAAAACATAAGCTAAAATAAACATAGAGTGCCTGGGAAAAAAAATGAATAAGAATGAACAAGGGAGTAGAAATATGGAGAATGGGAAAAAAAGAAATATTAGAAATGAGAGGAAGACTTACATGCTCCTGCAGATATTCTGTTTTGAGTGATATAATTTTAATTTTGCCGATAGAGAGTGGACAAAAAAATACATTAAATCAAACTGAAATAATAACTGCTAAGTATGAGTAGCCATGAAAGACTGTTAAGATAAAATAAGGAAAAAGAAATATTTTCTTCCACTTCTTTATTATGTTTATTTCTTCAACACTTTCAGTTTTTTTATTTTTCATAATTTATTTTGTATAATTCCTAATTCTATGATATTATATTTCATCTTCTGTTGTTATCAATCAACTAGTGTCTACTTCTATTGTTATTAATCAAATACATTCTACTTAATTCATTGTTAAGTATATTTCCAAATTTGTTTGTTTATTATTTTCCTTTATTTTTATGTTTCTCTGAGTGATGTTGTTATCTCTTTTTTGTTTTTTTAGTCCTGATGAAGACATGAAATTCAGATCGAAACATCGGCACAAATAAATAAGCTTTTGTTTATTTGTGTTTTTTTGCTGACCCCACCCCGACCATCTTTTCCTCATATCATCTATTGTCAATTACAAACACCACTTTAAGCTATAACGTATTATCACAACATCTCAGTAGAAATTCTCCAATAAATTACACCATAAAATGTCTCGGCTCTTTTATGAAAGAATGATTGTATTAAAAAAAATTTAAAAGGTTAAGCTCTTTACATACTTCAAAGTTAATTTATAAGAAGTTATCAAGCCAGTTTCTGTTTATTTTTTAGTGACAGCTTTGTGTATGCTATTTAAATTACATATTTATCGTTTGTTTCAGAGATGGACTTCACTGTAATTGCTTTGGTATGTTTCATTCTATATTTTCTACCAGTAATGCTTCCGAAACACAGTCGTTTAAGGTTTTATAGTTGCTACGCTAGCTATGTAACAGTAACCTTGACGGCATGCCTCATCCTGTATCCACTGCAAATTCTTCTACCATCAAAAGCTTATAGGTAATATTATTTTTTTCAACTACTCAATGATTAAACATTTATTTATTTCAATATTTAGCTATTTTATATTTTGATTGAAATGAATCTTAAAACTTCGAGTACCTTGGATTTCATGAAACTTGAGGTATCATAGAGGGACTCCAGACTGTTTTTTTTTCCACCCTTAATTTCACATTAATAAATAAATAAAGTTAAAACTTGGTACTTCCATATTATTTTAGGTATTAATAAAGTTTGATTTTCTTTTTGTGTGCACAAAATAAATTTAAAATCCATCTCATTTTTTCTTCTGAGGTTTTGAGCTGTTTTTTTATTTTGATGAGAAGATAGTTGATCTTGGATAATATATATGAAGAGAAGATGGTTGGGGGTGCGGTCAGAAAATAACACAAATAATTTGAAAAAAATGATTTAATAGTGCCAACGTTTCGGCCAGAATTTCCAGCCTTCATCAGGGCAAAAACAAAGAACAAGATAACAACCAATGAATAAAAAAAAATATATATATTGTAATAATTTTTAAAAATATTAAAAATAAAATAAAAAGAATTTCGATTGTTTTATTACTTTTTTCAAATATAAAAAAGACTCTTAATCTCAGGGCGTGTTGTTGCTAGGCAATCAGAAACAGGCATTTACTATAATTACAATTAATTAAATTTAAATCTATTTTACACATGTATCTATTTTTATGTATAACAAAACTAACCAAGTTCACAATCTTCTTTTTGATGATTCCTGGTATCTTCTTTTTTCTTTTGTTCTTTCCTAGCGTCCAAAATGGCTTCTTTCTTGACAGAAATTTATGAGGACCTCCTCATCCTGAAGACATCCTTTCTCTTCGGCGCCCCAGAGACGAATCCTCCTCCAAAACGAAAACCTCCCTCCAGGTTACATGTAAACATCGATTGTCGCACAACAGTTAGGGATTTTTCCAAATGATTTATTTTCTGAATATTATTCATTTGCACTATTTCTTGATTTTTATTTTTCCTTTAATTTACTGTATTTTCAATTATAATGGGAAGAGTTAAAATAGTTTTTATGATATTTGAATCTGCTCAACATGGCCTTGATTCAACCGCCATCTTGGTTTTTTTTTGACTCACGAAGTTATTATAAACAATGAAACTTGGTTAGCTTGCTTTTTGGATAAACAAAACAAATGAATATTAAAATGATACATAAAATAAAACATATCAAAAACCCTTTATACATCAAAATATACTATTTACTCAAAAAGAGCATATTACAATATATACAGAATGATTCAAATTAATAATCGTACAGAATGAAAATAAAGTAATGAAAGTAGTTGAACATAAAACGTAATATAGGTTATTAAATATTTAAGTAAAATAACATAATTAAGGAAATTAAAATATAAAGTTATATAATGCAATGAAACAAAGAAATATGAATATAGAATAAAGAAACAAAATATAAAGTTAAGTTAGACAAAAGAAGTTTTTTTTTTTTTCTGACTCCTAGAAAAGATAAATGAATATATACAAAATGAAGAAAGGAATGTATATAAGTTGGCAAACTAATACATCTTGTTTTGCCAGTGTGGCATTAGATAGGCTGCCTGGTCCGCTGAAGGCGATAATAAAAAGAAGTGAATAGAAAATATGACTATAATACAATGTGGTGAACATAACTAATAGTGTGGGTAAGGAAAAATAAGAAAGAATAGAGAAGGAGAAGGGGGTAAAAGAAAAATAAGACAAAGAGAATAAAACATAGAGCTCACCTGCTTATAGGAGATCGGAAATCTAAGTGAGCTAAGCGGCGCATGCAGTAAGACTCTTAGTTAAAGAATACATTACAAAGATGAAGAAATTACCAGAAGGTGTGAATACGTTATACGAATACGAACAAGTTAAAAAAATGTTTAAAAGAGGAAAAAAGTATAAAAAGGTGATGACAACTTGTTTAAAACATGTAAAAGTACATAAAGTATGATACGAAGAAAAGTTAAAATTAAAAAAAATAATGTCGTTTAATTTAGAAATTAACATTAAATTAAAAAAAAATTAACATTGTTACTTTTTTGATAAATTATCTATTTGGGAATATGTTAATGATAAGTTATGTTATAATTACCATTATTATTAGAACAGGAAAAAAACCTATTATAATAAAAGAGTACACTTCAGACACAACGAATTACTAATGAAAATACATAGTGACACTAAGACAAACTAATAAAAATATATATAAAAAATAACTTACTACAAATTTATAAAAATTTATCACTCACATACATTAAATAAACTAATTTAATTCAAAACAGTAAGGAACATAAAATTCTAAAAATAATTTGAGCTTTTATAGAAGTAATTTAAAACATACATACAAAATGAAACATAAAATACAATAATTCAAGAAACATACATAATTTTAAAACACTAGGAACATAAGAAACATAAAAATCAATTAAAAATATTTAATAGAAAAATCAATTGCAGAGTACTATAAATCTTGAGTGTAAATTAAATAAAATAATAATGTATTGTGCTTATTGTTGAAAAACATAAAAAGGTACTGGTTGATTATGATCAGATAAATAGAAAATTAAGGACTTAAAATGACAATAAACTAGAGAAATACTTGAATAATATGAAAGACATAATTTTAATGATGGATATTGTATACAGTATAATATATAATATACAATAATATATGTATCTAAAATATTTTTTTGTAATTATTCTGAAAATGAAAAATATTTGATAAATATAAAAGTTGATAAATATTTGAAGAACTCAGGAGCCCTGGGTCACAGCAAGGAAAAATGCCTGATTACCTCTTCTGTGCCACCCACCGTACCATATACGGTACTTGAGCCGTTTTACAGGTAAAAAAAAAACTATGTGCTACAGCAGCTAGGCACGCGCCTATCCTTCACTGTATATATTATGGCCCTGGCACACAGCATGCCTATCCTTGCACCGTATATATATATATTATGGCCCCGGCACACGGCACACCTATCCTTGAGCCATCCATATATGCTACATCCCTGGCAGTCAACGTGTTAAAACAAACACAAACACATTTAGAAATATTCAGTTTCAAATCATTACCTAAACAAAGGGGTTGAATTTAAGATGTAAAATTGAGGCATACGGAAGAGATTTAATAATTTTAAAAGTTTTTTTTTTTTTATTTTTAACTGTTTGATAAACATTTTTCATATCGCCAAATTAAAATTTGTAAATCTAATATTTCTTTGATCTATGATACAAGTAAATAAAAGTTATGGGCATAAAAAGTAAAAATGTTTAAGAAAAAATCTAAAAAAAAAAATGTATACAAAGATCATCTTTGTTACATTAATATTTTTTTAGATTAATTACTTAGAACAAAAAGTTTTAGCAATCATTGCAAAAAATCATAAATTGTGCATTGTTTATCCTTGGACACAAACAGCATCTTGTGCGTGTTCTCACAGCAGTGGCAACTGCATGTCATTCTGATTGTTTGATTAACCTTTCCCAGACAATTAGTATGCATCCTTTTTTTCTTATTAATTGTACAAAATTATTATCTTAAATACTGTTTTATTTAATAAATTATTTATAAATTTATAATGAAGCATTTTTAAAATAAATTATAAAAAATAAACAATTGTTTTAAGTTACGAAAGAGATTGGTCAAAGTATTTCTAAAAATTATAGGAAGATGATCTGGATTGGTATCAAGAAAGGTACAAAAAAAATACATGACCATTTATGGCCAACTAATGTTTCGCCCCACTTTGCAAGGCTAAATGAGAACAGATTACAAACATTTTAAAATATAATGCATATAATCATATAACATATAAATATATAAGACTAAAGTATGAGATAATATAGTAGGAGTAGTTGACCTAGGTGGAGATGCAATGTTTTAAAAGCAAAAATCAGAAAATGTATAAAGGGTATAAGATGATAATAAGGTAATTTAATGGTTAAAATGAGAATAGGATGGATGAAAACAATTTTATAAGATAAATAAAATGTTAAAAGAATACATAGATAGGAAAAAATTATATACAGTTAGATAGTAAAATAATTAAATAAGAGTAAAAAAAATATGGAACTATACAATAAATTAAGAAATAATAAAACCAATAAATGGATCATAGAATGGAGATGTATAAGTGATAAAACAGACAGAATGTGATATAATGTAGAAAAGAGTATAAAGTAGGTATAAAGGACTAAGACTGGGAGGACAGGACTAGAGAGAAAACAAAATAATATAAAATAAAAAATAAATAGAAGAAAATGTGTATAAAATAGAGAATAGAGTAGGGTAGCTTAGGCTAGGCTAGGACTGTAATGCTTGAATTAATTATATTTTTAGATTTACGTTACATTCTCCTGGTGTTCCCTAAGGTAATATCTTTGGTTCCATCCTCTACACAGCTGATATCCAAACCAATACTAACTCTGTCCTTACCACTTATGCCGATAACACATGTGTGCTCACAGTTAATAATAACCCTTTAATTGCACCCTAAAGTCCCCAATCCCATATTACAACCCTTGAAGGATTGTGTAAAAATTGGAGGATTAAAATAAATCCCATCAAATCACATTTACCCTTTGTCGTAGACCTCCCGACTGCCCAATGGTATCCTTTATTAATGTTGCTCTTACCCCTGTCAAACCAATCTGCTACCTTGGACTACATCAGGGCAAACAACTAACTTAGAATCCTTGCACAAGACTGAAAAGACAGGAAACTGCACATCGATCCCGACTATTACAGTACTTACTAGACAAACGGTCAAAATTTCCAATTCATTACAAAAAATAGATCTACATGAATGTAATAAGGCCAATTTGGAGATATGCAGTTGAGCTTTGGGGCTCCACTAAACCATCGAATTACTCTTGTATCCAATCCAAAAAAATTACTCAACACTCCTTACTTTGTCACAAATAAAATCACCCATAAAGACCTTAATGTTCTATATGTAACCGATCTAGCCCAAACCAGATATCAATAAACTTCCTAACTTCTTAAACCCACAAATTTATAACCTTGCTTCCTATTCCATTCCTGGTAATCTTCCAAGGTGCTTGAAAGGAAAATGGCCTTGAGACCTCTTAACGTAAAAAAAAACAGGCTTTTTCTCTAGATTGGTATGGAGAGACTCCGCAATGGGCATGTTTTAGGGTTGGGGTATACAGTGAGGACAGAAACTTTGTTAAAGTTAAAAGAATGGTTAAGTGTCAGGGCATGTTAAGATAGTTTGAAGGGTAACAGGAGTTGATGGATGATTTGTTAGGGGAAATATGAGTTTTGAGATGGTTTTTGGTTTCCCTGATATATGAAGAAAGAAACATTTGTTACTAATAAATAGTTTTCTACTATATTTGTACCTCTTTTGATCACTACCTGGTTCATCTCCCTACAATCTATTACATCAACTATTAATCTTCCAATACTTTCTTCAAATTTTATTTCAAAAATTAGAAATGTGTGGGGTCTAAAAGAAGGATTAATGGTACTTGAAGGATTAATTGCTTAAAATTATGATACTAATGAAAGAATTTGTTTCATAATTTCCAATTTTTTTTTTATTATTTTAGGCTTCCAGAAACTTTGGCAGAACTTCTTTCAAAAGTGTTAGGAATAGAATGGGAAATAAGAAATAGAAGTATTCTGGAGAAATACAAAAATGCAGTCATTGTGATTAACCATCAATCTATGTTTGATTTTTTAGGTACCTAATTAGTAGAATATTTTAATTTTTTTTTTAAATTAAATTATAATAATGATTTAGATTAATGCTGTTTTAGGATCTATAATGACGTTCAGACCTATTACCAAATATATTCCAGTTGTGAAAAAAGAGATTCAATATGTTTTCCCACTTGGACAAACACTGAAGCTATTCAATACAGCATTTATAGATAGAAAAAATAATACGCACTTAGCGAAGGCTATACTAAAAGAAAAATTCATGAATCAAGTAAGTAATTATTAATATTAATTTTGAAAATACTATTATAATATAATATATAATATAATTATAATATAAGTTGTTCCTGAAATATTTCTTTCACTTTAATATTCCTTAAATATCCTTTATAATTTATAGTGAGTTTTATGTGCAGAGAAAATCCTTCAAACTATCTTTCTTTCATTTATTAGCAGTTAAAGGAAAGTTGTCCTCAATCTAAAGCTAGGGATGTTGAGAAAATATAGATATATCGCAATATTGATATTTTGAAAAAATATATGGATATTTTCATCTGATAGTTTTCCCAATATATCAAAACATCAGTATTAAAATTTTAATATCAAAGACCTATATTTAAAAAATAAATACATAAAAGATTTCAAGAAGGACGACAGATTCAACAATAAAAAAAAAATAAATAAAAAAAGCTGAGAGCTCACAAGCGTGTGGATGGGTTATTTGGATTGGCCGGAATAAGTTGACTTGAATTTGTAGTACAAGAGTCCAATGGGAGAAAAAGTCAGTTATTACACCCCAATTTTTTATTACTTTAATGAGAAATATGTATAATTACTAGTTAAAATTAATGAGTCTGCCAAGTATAGAAAAGGGGAATAACAAATGGCAGCTGTTCCAAAACCTTAAAAAAACATTAATTTTTCATTCAGAGCTTTATATCTTAAAAACTATCAACAACACCAGAAAATCTAAAACAACCTTATTTAAAGAAGAGTAAATTTGCTGAAATATTAGCCCTAATAGAGCTATTTACGTCCAATAGTTGTCGAGATATATCTTTTTAAAAAGCAACATTACATAAAAATGTATTGAAATATCAATAGTTAGTTAATTTATTTTGAGAAATCTATATCTCAGGAACTATGTGACATACAGATGTCTATTAGCACTCAAATTAAAGCTACTTTATTGAGGTATAAAGTAGTTTATGATATTTATTTTTGTAGGAGTACTAGTTTTCATGAAATTTGCTAAAATAAATTGATCTATAGTGGTTCGGGCAAATTTTCATTTACCAAATTTATCACATATGAATATCATAAAAACAGTATGTCATAAACTACTTTATAGTTACTTAAATTTTTTTTTATTTTGAGTGCTGGCAGACATATGTGTGTCTTATGGATCTAGAGATATATTTCAATATATATCAAAAATCCAACATTTTATACGAACAATTATAAATTAACATTTTGTGAGTTTATTTTGTCAAATATCATAAAAACTACTATTCCTACAAAGATAAACATCATTAACTATTTTATAGTAAATTTAACTAGTTTTAATTTCAATACAGACAGACATCTGTACGTCAAATGGTTTCTAAAATAAAGTTTTTCATAAATCAAACTTATTATCTGAACAACTATAAATCAATTTATTTTAGCAAATATCATGAAAACTACAATTTCTACGAAGGTAAAGGTCATAAACAACTTTATAGTACACTAAACTAGCTTTAACTTTAGTGCTAATAGACATCTGTACGTCATATAATTCTTGAGATATAGACTTCTCAATATAAATTAATTAACTATTAATCTTTTTAAGAAATACAGCTTTTTAAAAAGCTATATCTCAAGAATTATCGGATGTAAATAGCTCTATTAGGGCTAATATTTCAGAAAATTTACTCTTCTTTAAATAATGTTCTTTTAGATTTTCTTATGTTGTTGGTAGTTTTTAAGACATAGAGCTCCGAAAGAAAAATGAATGTTTTTTAAGGTTTTTAAACAGCCGCCATTTTTTATTCCCCCTACCTATACTTGGCAGTCTCATCAGTTTTGACTGATAATTATACAAAGTTTTCATTAAAGTAATCAAAAATTGGAGTGAAATAACTGCCTTTTTTTCTTCCTGGCTGTTCTATGTTCTAGTTCTAGATCTCTGTATACCAACTCAATAGTTCATATTATTTTTAATAACTGATATTTCTTTAGGATAAAAATTTAATAATATATCCTGAAGGAACCCGAAATCATAATGGTGAACCATTCTTACCATTTAAGAAAGGAGCTTTCAGAATTGCTGTGGAATTGAAGAGGCCAATAATACCAGTTGTCATATCCCCATATTATTTCATAAAACCAGGAATATTTACAGGAGGTAAGTGCTTTCAGGTACACAATATTATTTTTATATTTTGGTTACATTGATTTTAATTATTATCTTCAATATACACTGTATATCGCTTATAACCTTCAAGGGACCAGATAGACATTACACTTCATATAAATGTGAAATAATATTTTTTTAAAAATCAATTGTTGCTAAAAAATATTAATACATAGCTTTGTTAGGATGATTCATGCTATTTGACAATCAGTCGTTATAATCATGCTTATATAATATCCTCTTTTTGAGTAAATAGTTATTTTTTATATATAAATGGTTTTTAATAAGTTTTTATTTTAATGTATAGTTTCAATATTGTTCATTTGCTTTGTTAAACCAAAAAGAAATCTAACCAATTTTCATCAGTTAAATCTGCAGTCACTAAAGACAAAGATTAGAGCTACAAGATGAAAAAATATATATATATTGTAATATGCTCTTTTTGAGTAAATAATATATTTTGATGTATAAAGGGTTTTTAATATGTTTATTTTATATATCATTTTAAGATTGTTAATTTGTTTCGTTTATCCAAAAAGCAGGCTAACCAATTTTCATTGTCTATATTAACTTTGTGATTCCAAACAAAACCAAGATGGCGGTACGTATTCTTCAGTAGACAAGTCCATTGAATCAAGGCCATATTGAGCAGATTCAAATATCATAAAAACTATTTTAATTCTTCCCATCATAATTGAAAATACAGTAAAGTTAAGAAAAAATAGAAGTCAAGAAATAGTGCTAGAGAATAATATTCAGAAAGTAAATCATTTGGAAAAATCCCTAACTGTTGTGCGACAATCGATGTTTACATGCAATATGGAGACAGGTTTTGGTTTTTGGCGGTCACTTGTGTCTGGGGCGCCGAAGAGAAATTATGTCTTCAAGAAAAGGAGGTCCTCATCAATTTCTGTCAAGAGGAAGCCATTTTGGACGCTAAGACAAGAACAATAAGAAAAAAAGAAGACACCAAGGAATCAACGAAAGAAGATCGTGAACTTGGTTAGTTTTTGCTATACATAAAAATAGATTTATGTATAAAGAGTTATTAAGTTGATTAATTGTAATTATTGTAAATGCCTGTATTCTGATTGCCTAGCAACAATACGCCCTGAGATTAAGAGTCTTTTATATTATTAAATTTGAATAAATTTTATTATCTATTTAGTAGTAAAGTTCTTAATTTGAATCAAGTTATCTTTCATATTTGAAAAAAAGTATAAAAACGATTCAGATTCTTTTTATTTTAATTTTTTAATATATATTATGAGAAAAAATGATTCAT
>NW_027108424.1:302480-302791 GCF_000696795.3 Halyomorpha halys
GAAACAGACACTTACAATAATTACACTTAATTAAATTAATATCTCTTTTACACATGTGTTTAAATTTAGTTATAACAAAACTAACCAATTTCATAGACTGTTCTTTTGATGATTCTTGATAATCTTCTTTTCTATAATGCTATGTCCTACTGTCAAAAATGGCTTCCAGTCCTTCCAAAAAGCTATGTCTCTCACAACAATGGCTTCCAATCTTTCCCGCTTCCAGCCGACGGACGTCCTCTCATCAAGTAATCCAAACTCAGAGTCCCCTATTCGTCTTGGTTGTCTTCCTTTTTCAAACTGTCCACTCT
>NW_027108424.1:303490-309641 GCF_000696795.3 Halyomorpha halys
CTAGAGAGGAGGAGAAAAGTAACATCCTCTTTTAGAGTAAATAGTTATTTTGTATATACATAAATGGTTTTTAATATGTTTTTATTTTTATGTACTGTTTCAATACTGTTCTTTTTCTTTGTTAAACTAATAAACAAGCTAAATAATTTTCATCAGTTAAATATGCAATCATAAAAGACATCGTTCAGAGCTACAAAATGGCGGTAGAATCGCTGCCATGTTTAGCAGATTCAAATATTTTCAACTTTATTTATCTTCCTGTCCTAATCGTAATACAGTAGATTTAAGATTAAATATAAATGGTTAGTAAGTGTTAAAGATTAATATTCATAAAGAAAATCATAAGAAAAAGCTCTAAACTGTTGCGCTGCAATCGATGTTAGCATCTTGACTGGACTCTTTGTGGAGAGATAACTGATTGTTATCGTATTTACAAGAGCCGGGCAGGAAAAAAGGCAGTTATCTCACCTCAATGTTTGATTACTTCAATGACAACTATGTATAATTACTAGTCAAAACTGATGAGTCTGCCAAGTATAGGTAGGGGAATAAAAAATGGCGGCTATTTCAAAGCGATAAAAAAACTAATTTTTCATTCGGAGCTCTATATCTTTAAAACTACCAACATCACTAGAAAATGTAAGAGAACATTATTTAAAGAAGAGTAAATTTTCTGAAATATTAGCCTTAAAAGAGCTATTCACGTCCAATAGTTCTCGAGATATAGCTTTTTAAAAAGCAAAATTTCTTAAAAATCTACTGAAAGATTAGTAGTCAGTTAATTTATTTTGTAAAATTTATATCTCAAAAGCCATTTGACGTACAGATGTCTTTTAGCACTCAAATTAAAGCTAGTTTAATGAACAATAAAGAAGTTTATGATCTTTATTTTCGTAGGAGTAGTAGTTTTCATGATATTTACTAAAATAAATTGATCTATAGTTGTTTGGACAATAAATTTGATTAATGAAAAACTTCATTTCAGAAACCATTTGACATACAGATGTCTGCCAGCGCTCAAATTAAAGTTAGTTAAATTTACTACAAAATAGTTAATAATGTTTATCTTTGTAGGGCTAGTACTCTTTATGATATTTGACAAAATAAACTCACAAAATGTTAATTTATAGTTGTTCGTATAAGAAAAAATATATCTCTAGTTCCATAAGACGCCCATATGTCTGCTAACACTCAAAATAAAGGAAATTTAACTTGCTATAAAGTAATTTATGACACTTATCTTCGTAGCGGTAGTAGTTTTTATGATATTCACATAGGAATATATATTTGGTATATGAAAATTTGTCCGAACAACTATAAATCAAGTTATTTTAGCAAATTTCATGTAAACTGTTACTCCTACGAAGATAAACATCATAAACTACTTTATAGCTCATAAAACTAGCTTTAATTTGAGTGCTAATAGACATCTGTACGTCAAATTGCTTTTGAGATATAAATTCACTAACTTCTAATCTTTCAGTACATCCCATACAACATTTTTATGAAATGTTGCTTTTTAAAAAGCTATATCTCGAAAACTATTTAACGTAAATAACTCTATTAGGGCTCACATTTTAGCAAATTTACTCTTCTTTAAATTACGTTTTCTCAGGTTTTCTTGTGTTGTTCCGATTGAATTTTTTTATCACTTTGAAACAGCCGATTTTTTATTCCCCCTACCTATACTTGGCAGACTCATTAATTTTGACTAGTAATTATACATAGTTTTCATTAAAGTAATCAAAAATTGGGGTGAGATAACTGTCTTTTTTCTCTTCTTGGGCTGTTGTACTATTAGAATCAGTTTTTGTGCTACCTAGAATTTAAATACATTTGTACAAGTAGCTTTTAATTTAGTCTTGTATTATTAGTAGTGTCTGTTCAGATTGTCTGGAAAACCCGCCCTGAAATTAAGAGGCAATAATGTTATAAAATTTAAATAAAATTCTCCTGTATAATATAAAAGATTTTCATTTGAACCTAAACTATACATTAGATATGAGGATAAATAAAAACTACCATACGAAAGCTATGACTATGGAACAACTAGGCTTTACCAAAGCCAACAACCAACGGGCGTTGATGACCAGACTGTTAAACGCCCTTTTAAAACTAACAAACAATAAAAACTATTGACTACATTTATTTATTTAATAAATAACTCAAATACTATCCAATTATAGTCTCAAAACTTTATTTCTTTTATTCGTCCAACGTTTAGTCCCTGAAGATGGCCGGATTGGCCGAAACGTTGGACGAATAAAAGAAATAAAGTTTTGAGACTATAATTGGATAGTATTTGAGTTATTTATTAAAGAATACCAGTCTCAAGAAAATATTAAGATTATAAATACATTTATTTATTTTAAATGTAACAATACGTTAATGAAAATAAATAGTTGTCACAGATCCTGAAATATTCCATGATATACCTGATTCATCCTTATTTTCCTAGTCGTTGTAAGCGATATCCTGTGTATAATGTTTTTGGGAACTTTATTAGGTATATATTCAAACAATTTCCTTGATATTCCTGATCGGGAATCGCGATTTACAATTCTCAATTATTATATTGATATCACCACATTTTATTTTTATATTAAAATTCCTCGACATGTAGAAATTACTCAAATGTGAATAGGTTGAAAATAGATAATCTATAACAGTTTCAACGTGCAATATTCTTCTTTATTCTTTGAAGAAAAGTATCTGAAATGTTTTGAGAGACAAAGTGGATCAATTGAAGTAGTTTGTGTAAATAATAAAATAAACCAGTCTCAAATAATCAGTATAATAAATTATTAATCTAGTAATCAGACCATTTAATTTATAGCAACAGTGAATTTCATGTTATTTAACTTTAACAATAACATCCTAATGCTATATTTTACAAACTAGCTGCTACATCTCTCTAATACGGGTATTCATGATCATTAGTTTAACATGTTAAAGGATTAAATGGAACTTGCATTAAATGGAGAAATATTTCCTTCTTTTACCGCGTTAAAACGATATAACAGGGGTATTCATGATCTTTGGTTTAACATGTTAAAGCGTGTTAAATGGAAAAACTCATGTTAAATCGAAAAAAATTGCCTTCTTTTACGGTGGTAAAACGAAATAACATTTAACATGGCTGAGAGTCTGGTACTTGGTCTGTTAAATGGAGAATGACGTCACACAATAGATCAGTTGAGATCGCCGCCATTTTTGTTGTTACAGCTCAGTTCTATCGTGTGTTTGTGGTATTCATATCCCTGTTATTAAACCAGAATGGATAATTTTAATGATACATTTGAGAAAAAAAAACAATGTAATTTCATTCTACTATCTGAAAATTTGTAAACGCTCGCCAGATAAAAACCTCATTATATGAACCATTTAATTATTCTTAGGGGACATATGTCCCAGAATAAAGTTATTTTTTCATTTCATTTCATAAGCTAAACTTTCTCACAAATTCCACTTTTCACTCACTCTAGACATGTTGTAATTAATTACTTAAATCAAAATTGAAAGATCAATAACATGAGGGTCTGGAAGGAAGGTTATAAACATAAAGGCTTATAAAACAAGCTGCTTAGAAAATCCGCTAGGGACTCTTGTGCATTTAACGTTTAACATGACTTCAAATAGGGCTGCTCACAATCCTATAGTTATAACATTTAACATGGTAAAACATTTAACATTTAACACAACATCATGAATACCCCTAACATATAACATGGTTGGGAGTCTGTTAAATGGAGAATGACGTCACCAGCTGAGCTCGTCACCACTTTATTTGTTGTCGTATTAGGTTACTTGCATGTAGTTTGAGTTTTGATTGTTTTGAATATTTTTATAACAAATAAAACAATGGATGACAATAATAACGTAATGATAGTTGTCAATTAGCTCATCTTGATTCTCTTCCTCACATGTTAGAAGATCAACAAGACACTAAGTAGCCAAACTTTTACACAAATTCCACTTTTCAATCAATTTAGCTGTAGAAAATAACTTTAGTTAAAACTTATATTTAAACAATAAAAAATAAACAATTATGGCTTTAACATGACTTCAAAAAGGGCTGCCCACAATCCTATACTTATAACATTTAATATGGTAAAACATTTTACATTTAACCCAACATCATGAATATCTCTTATGTACGCAATTTCTTAACCAAAAATATAATGGTAAATTGGTCTATCAAATATTAGATGTATAATTTACATACAAATTCAGGTTGAAGATTGACATTAAAAACCATGAAACAGACAATATACAATAATTCATAATTAATACCCACGAATCATCATAAATCAATGAAATTTTAGTAGTTCGTTGTAGCACCGCTAGATCGCATTACTAGTTGTAGTACGTTAGAGCACCGCTAGATCGCACAACTAGGAGTTAAACACTGAATATACATTTTTGTTTTATTTTGGTTAAAGTATGTTTATTTTTTGTTGTTTGAATTGATTTGTTTGAATGTGTAATTTCATTTTTTTTAAAAATCCATTGGTTAATCTCCTTAAAATGTGAACAATAACTCAACCGATAAATCGTAAATAAGACTATTATTTTATGCTGTATCATGAAACACATTTTTTGTTACTTTAATTTATTGAGTGAGTGTGAGAATGCAGTGTTTATCAGATTGTCAAGACTACATCATACCAACTCAAACACCTCATCTATAAACCAGGGCTGTCACTCAGACTCAAGCTACTCATTTACAAAGTTATACTACGACCATCACTTCTACACTGTGCACCTCTACACACTATATTTCCTATACTCAACAGCCCTGAAATCACAACAATACCAGAACAGCACAATACAGAAGATATGATAAAACTATTTTTCATTTCATTTCAATTTTAAGTTTTTGGGCGAACATATAGAAACAATATTTTCTCGCTTATCATTAAATTTGTTTAGGGTGTTGTGTTGTGACAGTTCCCTGTCAAAACGTGTACATATGACAGTTAACGCGACTGCTAGTCCACTGACAATACTTCTACTATCAACTATCACGTCAGAAACAGGTCGTCAATACTGCCGCGACAGTAAACGGTCATGGTAGTAAATGTTGCCATAGCTGTAATCATCAAACAGTTGCACCACGATAGTGACTGCGACTTTGGCCGAACATCTGAAACTGTACGATTGTTCATTGTCAAGGCATATTCATGTGTTAGTGAAGGCAACAGTTGGTTCATTGTATCACTTGTACTATCAACAATTATGCAAGAGCTAATCCAATAGAACATGTGTGGTGGAGTCAAACGAGTATTTTCAAGGCGCTAAACAGGGATGTTTTAGTCGAGTACCAAACATAAACAGTTTCGATTGTAGATTGAAGAAATATAATAAACCTGTAACCCTTAGAAATATAATAAAATATTTCAGCATTTTGAGTTCAAATTATTAGAAAACACTCACAGGATATTACTGAGCAACTTGAGTCATCGAACTTAAAAATCGGTCAAAACAAAGTTACGCAGCTACAAACCGAGAGATTTAAGTCATTTAATACAATTTTTCTTTCAGTATTTTCAGTTAAAATTGTCCCAAAACGATCTCGGGATCTTATTGAATTATATGAGCCATTAAATTTTAAAATAAGCTGAGCCGTTTACTCAAAAAATGGCCACAAACCTTAAATGAACAGGTTATGAGATAATGTTAGACCCGACACCTTCTGGTTTGGGTACGCCACAAGCGATTTTTAAAGAAGGTTTCAAAATTATCTGATTTATTTTTCATCAACAAATTACTGATTAACTTTATGCTAGTATACTCAGTTTCCCGTTTTTATTACTATTGAACTGAACATTATAATACATGTATTTTTAAATTAATAATTGGAAATAAACTAATCTGATTTTTATTTTAGGAAAAATTATAATTTCATTGTTGGAACCAATAGACACAGCAGATCTGAACGAAGAAGGTGTAAATGATTTAACAGAAAGGACAAGAGAACTCATGGAAAAAGAATATGGCAAACTTAAAAATGAAGTTATGGTTAATATATAGGATAAATCCTTCCTTTTTTTTGTATTACTAATTTATAACATTGTTGAAAAAATAAACCTGAATTTTAAACAACAGATTAAGCTATAGGTTTATTGTTTCTCTTTTATTTTTTTTAATA
>NW_027108424.1:309956-319361 GCF_000696795.3 Halyomorpha halys
AATACACCACCATATAACAAACTATTTATTAGTTTGTTATATGGTGGTGTATTATATATTGTGGATAATTTTATAAAGAAAAAGAAAAGTTAATAGTTTAAAATTTAAATAAAGAGGTTTGAAATTAAAATAAGAAAATGACCTGGGCAGAATAGCCTGCAATTAAAATTATAAATTAATGTGAGGAGAAGATTTGTATTAAAGATGTCCGTGAAGACGGCTGGAATAGACGAAAAGTTGGACTAATAAGAAATAAAGTGTTGAGACAGTATTGGATACAATTTTGTGGTTTTATTTAATAAATATTTTATTTTTGTAATGTTTAATAAATTTGTATATATTTGTCTAATTTAATTTCTACAGCCAAATAGTTATTTCTATGTATATTTTCTTATAATCTATATTTGTTTATTCACAATTTCTGATCCTTAAGTTTCTCAGTGTAATTGAAGTTTAAAATTCCTTCCCTTCTCACCGAATCCCAAACCTGGACCAGAACTGATGAAGAAAAATCACAAACATTCGGAAAACACATTTTTAAAACCTTTATTCCACATCCTGATATCCTTAACCCAATTCACCTTGAATGTATTAAAACAGAATTAATTATTCCGCTCCAAATGATCCTCCCACCTAAAGCATTCCATCCTTCAGAGATATCTAGTATCATTCAAAGATTACCTGCCCGCAAAGCTCCTGGCCACGTCATAATAATATCCCACATTGTAGAACTTCTTCTTCGGAAACCCATCCTAACATAAGTCTCCTATAATAATGTTGATCTTACCCCTGTTGAACAGATCCACTTTGACTACATCTGGACAAACGATTAACCTGCAATCCTCACACAAAACTGAAAAGACAGGAAACTGATGAGCCAAAATTGATGAGTCTTCCAAGTATAGGCAGGGGGAATAAAAAATGGCGGCTGTTTCAAAACCTTAAGAAACACTAATTTTTCATTCGGAGCTCTATATCTTAAAAACTACCAACAACACTAGAAAACCTAAGAGCACTTTATTTATAGAAGAGTAAATTTGGTGAAATATTAGCCTTAAAAGAGCTTTTTACGTCCAATAGTTCTCGAGATTTAGTTTTTTAAAAAGCAAAATTTCTTAAAAATCTACTGAAAGATTAGTAGTTAGTTTATTTATTTTGAGAAATCTATATCTCAGGAAATATGTGACATACTGATGTCTATTAGCACTCAAATTAAAGCTAGTATAATGGACTATAAAGAAGTTTATGACCTTTACCTTCGTAGGAATGGTAGTTTTCATGATATTTGCTAAAATAAATTGATTTATAGTTGATCGGACAATAAGTTTGATTTATGAAAAACTTCATTTCAGAAACCATTTGACGTACAGATGTCTGTCAGTACTCAAATTAAAGCTAGTTAAATTTACTATTAAATAGTTAATAATGTTTATCTTTGTAGGACTTGTAGTTTTTATGATATTTGACAAAATAAACTCACAAAATGTTAATTTGAAGTTGAAAGGAATATGGTCCGGGTGCGGTCAGAAAAACTCAAATAGTAGAATTATGAATAGTAGAATAGTAGAATTAGAATAGACGTATAGTAGAACTATGTGTTTGTATCTTTTTTAGCCCTGACGAAGCCCTGCAACGTGGGGCGAAACGTTGGCTCATTAAAATAGTATAATTCTACTATTTGAGTTTTTTTTTACCGCACCCGGACCATATTCCTTTCATCTTTACACACGGTCAATCAATAATCTTCCATTAATTTGAAGTTGTTCGTATAAAATGTTGGATTTTTGAAAAAATATATCGCTAGATCCATAAGACGCACATATGTCTGCCAACACTCAAATGAAGGAAATTTAACTTACTATGAAGTAGTTTATGGCACTTATCTTCGTAGAGGTTGTAGTTTTTATGATATTCATATATGAATGCAAATTTGTCCGAACAACTATAAATCAATATAAATTAGCCAATTTCATGTAAACTATCACTCTTACAAAGATAAACATCCTAAATTACTTTATAGCTCATTAAACTAGCTTTAATTTGAGTGCTAATAGACATCTGTACGTCAAATGGTTTTTGAGATATAGATTTTTCAAAATAAATTCACTAATTACTGATCTTTCAGTACGTCCCATACAACATTTTCATGAAATGTTGCTTTTTAAAAAGCTATGTCTTGAGAACTATTTATTGTAAATAACTCTTTTAGCAAATTTTCTCATCTTTAAATGACGTTCTCGTAGGTTTTCTTGTGTTGTTCCTACTTTAAGATATAGAGCTCCGAATGAAAAATGAAATTTTATTATCGCTTTCAAGCAGCCGCTATTTTTTATTCCTCCTAAACCTATACTTGCCAGACTCATCAGTTTTGACTAGTAATTATACATAGCTTTTATCCAAGTAATCAAAAATTGTGGTGAGATAATTGCCTTTTTTCTTCTCTTGGGCTCTTGTACTATTCCATTCTTGACAATCCTCTGAGGCGCCTGAAAAGAAGATGACCACGAGACCTGCTAATGTAAAGTTACTCATTAGAGTACTACCAATGGGTTGTTTCTCTATACGCCTGTAACGCTCCAATTTAACTGAGATCAAATTTACTAAATGTACTATAATGTACGGTTGTAAATAGCAATAAATATAAATTCCTCCCCTCCTTTTTTTATATATTATTTTTTTTTTTTATAAAATTCTAGCCAGTAATTTGTTGTCTTATATTGTTTCTTTCCTTGTAGATGCAACATGTTAGCTTCATTACACTAAACTTAGACAATGGTAGTTTGGTTCAGTGACTAACTACTAATTTATATAATATATTGTAAATATACATATATAATATTATATTACTTATATATTATATTATTATATACTTCATGAATTGTTGCTTTTTAAAAAAATATATTTCGGGAATTATTGAACGTGAACAACTCTACTTTGGTTTATATTTTAGAAAATTTACTCTACTTTATGTTTTTTAGAGTTGTCAGTAGTTTTATATATATAGAGCTCCGAAAAAAAAATGAAATTTTTTTAACTTCGAATCGACCATCATTCCATATTCCCCTTAACTGTACTTTTATCTTCGTAAGAGTAGTAGTTTTCATGATATTAGACAAAGCGAATTAACAAAATGTTGATTTCTAGCTGTTCCGAGAAAAAATTATGATTATTTTGAGATATAAAAATATATCTCGTGAACCATAAGACAAAAGTTGGGCAAATATTATTCGAATGACAAGAGACGAATACTTTTTTATTCGTGAATTTTCAGCTGGAATAATCAATTATTCCTACAAAAACATATGATTAACCATCTGAATACTTTTTTATTCGTGAATTTTATACTCGAATAATCAATTATTCGTACAAAACATATGATTAACCATACGATTACTTTTTTATTCGTCGTTATTTTACACGAATAATCAATTATTTGGGCAAAACAAATCGAATAACCATTTGAATACTTTTATATTTGTCTATTTTATAGAAAAATAATCTCTTATTCGAAAAATTAAATGATTAACCATCCGAATACGTTTGCATTCGTATAAAGATGACATATTTTGTCTTACAGATATACATAGATATATTTTTATGATCGCGTATAGATTAATTTTAACTTTTCTGATTTCTAACATATAAGGGTCTATTTTTATGTTTTGGGGTATGTAGAATATGAAAATAGTATCGATTTAATTATCGCGTATCGATTTATTTTAACTTTTCTGATTTCTTATCTTAATAAAATAAATCGATACGCGATACTAAAATCAATATTATTTTCATATTCTACATATCTCAAAACATATAAAGGAACCCTAACATGTTCGGGATCAAGAAAGTTTAAATGAATCGATACGCGGTAATTAAATCGATAAAGGATCATAAAATCAATAGAATTTTGATTTTTGGCGTATATCGAAACTTATAAAGAAACCCTAACATGTTAGAAATCAGAAAAATTCATATAAATCTATAAGCGATCACAAAATCGATATCATTTCATATTTTGCATTTCTCATAACATATAATGGGACCCTAACATGTTAGAAATCAGAAAAGTAAAAATAAATCGATACGCGATCTTAAAATCGATTTCATTTTCATATTCTGCACTCCTCGATACAGATAAAGGGACCATGGCATGTTAAAAATCAAGATTGTTAAAATAAATCGATACGCGATGTTAAAATCGATAGCATTTTCATATTCTGCATATCCGAAAACCTAAAAACTGGCCCCTATGTGTTAGAAATTAAAAAAATTAAAATAAATCGATATGGGATCTTAAAATCGATAGCATTTTCGTTTTGTACTCGTCTAAATATGTGAAATGGGACTCTCATACGTTAGAAATTGAAGGAAGAGAATTTAAAAAAAAATCAAATAAATAATATGTATTCGACTAATTTTTTATTCGATTGAAATTGTATTTTAATTCGAATAAAAAAGTATTCGTCTCTTGTCGATGACCGGTGGGTTTTACGCCTTAATTTCTGAATAAACAAACAAACAGTAAATGGAAATAGAAATGAAACAACTGAATTTTTTTTTCATCGGGCTTTTGTACTACGAGACCATCATTATCAGTGTAACGAATCTAAACCAGGTTCATCTAACTTTTATCAACTGGGTCAGCTGGGGCTGATATCGCTTAGCGGTGAAGGTCAGGGTCAAGGTCACGATAATCTGTATCAGTAATGTGGGCGTGCCTAGGTCAGGATTATTTTTATTCAGTTCCTTGAACCAATTACTATTATCTGTCTTATCAGATAAATCAGATGTTTAGTGCAATCTGACCCAGAGATTCCCAATCTTTTTCTGTTGGCAGCTCTTCAAATAATCGGATTTTTTTCCGCGGCGCCCTTATTGATCAGATTCTTTTTTTAATTTTTGACTTTCTTGAAAAATTAGGAAAATTTCCTAAACTTAATGATCTTTTTACTGGAAGAGTCTTATGGAATTAGACTGGATTTAGTGAATGACACAATTCTTCCTTATTAAAATACAATAATTTATTTCAGCAACGTTTCTCCCATCTTAAGAAATAGTGTCTTAAACTTCTATCGAAGATATTCTATAAGAAATAGTGTCTGCTGATGAATGATTTTGACTTTGTTTTAAGTGATATTTGACTAATTAGAAATTGATATTTTTGACCTGGGCAGAGTAGCCTGCATGAAGTTAGAGTTGTTTAAATTATATGGTTTCAAAGTCGTATTAAGATTGTCCCTGAAGGTGGCCGGATTGGCCGAAACGTCGGACTTATAAGAGAAATAAAAGGTTTTGAGACTATAATGGATAAAATTTGAATTATTTATTAAAAAGTTACCAGTCTCAAGAAAATATTAAGATTATAAATTATTAAAATGATTGATGGGATGGATGGGCTTGATGTTCACTAAACAACTTCTCAAATCTCGAAAGAAAATTTGATATGGCGACCCTAACTTCTTGTTCAACGTTAATTTTCCAGGGATATTTACTTTTTATTAAGAGACGTGACGGCCGTGCGGGTTGTGGCGTAGGTCTTAGTGTGCTCGGTTCGGAACGTTGTGGGCTCGATTCCCACCTGAGGCTGTTGACATTCATTATTTGGCGGTCCAGAAGAATGAATCTTGACATCTAGATTGTGTATAGTGTTTAAATTATAAGTTTTTGGGCGAATATATAGGATCAATGTTTTCCACCTATCGTCATTACACTTGATTAAGTAGATACGTTGTGAAAGTTAACTGTCAAACGTTAAACGTGGCAGTTAATGCGACTGTTAATCAATTGACCTTATTGGTACTATTAACGATTAAGCTATACTCAGTACTACATTACTGCCATGTATGTAAATAGGTAGTGACGAACACTTTAGCCACTGTGATGAAAAATGTAAAATAGCGCATTCTTAAGGCGTATTCATATCACAGTTAACGAGACAGTTGCAACACTAACATTACTTGTAAGTTACATAGCATAAAAATCAGTGATGACTAAAATGACTTTATTCTAACATATTTACAAGAACTAGATGTTACTGTTACTGTTACTCAGTCTCTATCTTCTGCTTAGTTATCTAGTCTAGGAAATGTATATGAACACTTCAGAAGAGGGGGTAGGAAGAATACTGAAATAGGAGAAGGGGTTTTGACCAATCGGATAATTTTAGGAGACTAGGCGGGGCCTAGAGAGCCTATGAAATTTAGAAGTAAATACCTGGGAGGGAGAAAAAGGCGTGGCGAGAAGTTGGGTGGCCAGACTTCTAAGAAAGAGACCATGACCTAAGACCATAACTAGTGTGTACTGACTTACATATGTTAACCATAAATTAGTTTGACTGATGCAAGTCCATTGTGAGATGACAGCATGTACCTGCCTAAGTGTCAGGCCTTGCTATTAATATAGGATACTAAGGGCTTGAAAGGGCTGTTAGAAGGGTTTCAAGGGCCTTCTGGGAACCTAGTTGTTTTTATTGAGTTTCTTTTCTATAAAATTGTAAGGAAATGTGAACATATGGAACCATACGTCTAAAGTGACTGAACCTATAGTTGGGCAAGGGGCAATTGTTTAAATTTATAATACCGGTTCCTTAACTTGTACTATCAACTATCACGCCAAAGTTAGTGCGACAATACAATCATGAATGTTGCTATCAGACAGTTTCAGGTCTAACGTTTCTCCAAGACCGTGTAAAGTGGAGGATATGTTAAACGGGTATTTTTTTCAGCAGCACTGCTATTTATTGCCTGCTAACAATTTAATTCAAAATATATCGTTATATTTAATTCATCAGGGCTGTTGTGATAGAAAGCTCTGTCTTGAGGTTCGAAACGTCGGTAATCAATATATAGTCAAAACTATTTATATAAACAGCTCTAGACTGCTGCCCTCACCATCTTCACATACATCCTCTATACGCAATATTTTTAAATTGTTGTTCAAGCCAGCAACTTATGGTTAGGTGTGTTCGTTATAAATATGGGCTAGGGATTTTGTTTTACATTAAATAATTATCCTTTTCATATATTTTTAAATTCTATACTCAACATTTCTTTGCAAAGAATTATTGTAAATTTTATATATAACTGAATATAACTTATCCCTTAAGTGAATGAGGGAGATATGTAACATTTTTTGAATATTTAGCTAGTGTGCGTTAACCTTATTTTTTAATATCTTATTTATTGTTATTTACAACTGTACAGAAATATATACAACAAGTAAATTTGCTGCAAGTGATAAAATCCCATGATAGGAACATGTAGATAATCTACCCATTGAAAGAACTCCAATATCATTTCAAGAGGAGAAGATCTCGAGGCCATCCTCTTTTATTAGATAATGAAGGAGAAGTCAGGTTAGAAACAAGTGGGTTTGTGTGGTTGGGTAGTTAATCATGGAAGGATTGTTATAAGGTTCTTGCCAAATCGGCAACATATGGGACATTGAGGTCCTGATGACTTGATTTGTGACAAAGTAAGGAGCATTAATGATTTTGAACTGTAAGGATTGGATTCGGGGAGAATTCGATGGTTTAGTGGAGCCCCATAGCTCAACTCCGTATGTCCAGATAGGGCTTATTACAGTCATGTAGATCAGTTTTTTGTAATGAATTGGAAGTTTAGACCGTTTGTCTAGTAAGTGCTGTGATAGTCGGAATCGACGTGCAGTTTCCTATCTTTTCAGTCTCTGTTTTTTTTTTTTTAAATATCTTTATTTAAATTTACAACTGTATATTATACAATACATTCGGTAAATTTGATCTTAGTTAAAATAGAGTGTTAATGGGGTGTAGAGAAACTATCCATTGGTAGCACTCTAATGACATTTTACATTTCCTGGTATCTTCTTTTCAGGTGCCTCAGAGGATTGTCAGGAATGGAAGAGGGTGCAAGGTTAGAAACTAGGGGGTTTGAGTGGTTAGGAAGTTTACAATGGAAGGAGTGATGTCTGGTTCGGGCTAGATCGGTTACATAGGGAATATTAAGGTCTTTATGTATGATTTTATTTGTGACAAAGTGAGGAACATTGAGGATTTTATGACGGGCTTTCGAATGAAAAGATTGGATACGAGAGGAATTTGAAGGTTTAGCGGAGCCCTAAAACTCAACTCCGTATGTCCAGATAGGCCTTATTACAGTCATGTAGATCAGTCTTTTGTAATGTGTTGAAAGTTTAGACCGTTCGTCTAGTAAGTGCTGTAACAGTCGAAATTGGCGCGCAGTTTCCTGTCTTTTCAGCCTTGAGTGAGGATTCCATGTCAGTCGTTTGTTCAGATATATTCTTCAGTAACGGATCTGTTCCGTATAATAAGTGGTGTATTATTAAAGGATAATGTGGGGCAAGAGATCATGGGCTTATGACGAAGGGTAAATGTGATTTGGTGGGATTATTTGAATTTATTTAGATCCTCCAGTTTTGACACCATTCTTCGAGGGTGGTGATGTGGAATTGGAAGATTTGGAATACAATAGAAGTTTCATTATTCACTGACAATGAACATGTGCCATTGGCATACGTGTTGAGTACTCTAATTTTAAAATGCAATTAATAACAGAGATATTTAGATGTACAAGGAGCTATGTACACTCGAAAACATAACAAGACCCAACAAAAAAATGAACCTTTTTTTTCTTAAATTTACTATTTGTAACCCAAACCCTTCGTCCACTTAAACCATCAATTAATATAACCGAACTAATTTAAACACATGTTTTAATCAAAACAAAAGACTGCTATCATCTGGCAACGAGATCACATGCAAGAACTGCAACTAAGTCATGATTTCTGCAATTCTCTACTTCTACATCGCTGTCATGTGCAACGCTCCATTATTCACCTTAAGCAGGAATTTACTAACATCTTCAGCTGTAGTTTTTGACTTATATTCTAGTTTTAAGCCATTTTCAGATGAGAAATATTATTATTTTAATTGAATCCACGTGTTTTCTATGTGAATTGTTCCTAAAAAATAATGTATTATATATTTTAATAATTATTCTAATTTTATCACTGTAATATTCATATTTATTTTCTTTAGGTTATGATGTAGTTTAATGATATTACGTTCTTTAAGTTATCATATAGTATGATATTAGGTTCCTTAAGTTATGATGGAGTTCTATGATATTAGCTTCATTAGGCAATGATGTAGTTTTATGATATTAGGTTTTTAAGTTATGATGTAGTTCTATGATATTAGGTTATGATGTTGTCTTGTGATATTAGGTTCTTTAAGTTACGATGTAGTTTTATGATATTAGGTTCTTTAGGTAAAGATGTAGTTTTATAATATTAGGTTTTTAAGTTATGATGTATTTTATGATATTAGGTTCTTTAGGTTTTATATAGTTCTATGATATTAGGTTATGATGTAGTCTTATGATATTAGGTTCTTTAGTTATGATGTAG
>NW_027108424.1:320911-323804 GCF_000696795.3 Halyomorpha halys
GTTACGATGTAGTTTTATGATATTAGGTTCTTTAGGTTTTATGTAGTTCTATGATATTGGGTTATGATGTAGTCTTATGATATTAGGTTCTTTAGTTATGATGTAGTTTTATATTAGGTTCTTTAGGTTATGATGTAGTCTTATGATATTAGGTTCTTTAGTTACGATGTAGTTTTATGATATAAGGTTCTTTAGGTTATGATGTAGTTTTATGACATTAGGTTCTTTAGATTATGATGTAGTTTATGATAATAGGTTCTTTAGGTTGTGATCTAGTTTATGATATAGGTTCTTTAGGTTGTGATCTAGTTTATGATATAAGTTATTTAGGTTGTGATGTAGTTTTATGATATTAGGTTCTTTAAGTTACGATGTAGTTTTATGATATTAGGTTCTTTAGGTTTTATGTAGTTCTATGATATTGGGTTATGATGTAGTCTTATGATATTAGGTTCTTTAGGTTTTATGTAGTTCTATGATATTAGGTTATGGCGTAGTCTTATGATATTAGGTTATGATGTAGTCTTATGATATTAGGTTCTTTAGTTATGATGTAGTTTTATGATATTAGGTTATTTAGGTTATTATGTAGTTCTATGATATTAGGTTATGATGTAGTCTTATGATAGTAGGTTCTTTAGTTACGATGTAGTTTTATGAAATATCATAAACCTAATAAGGTTCTTTAGGTTATGGCGTAGTTTATGATATTAGGTTCTTTAGGTTATGATGTAGTTTATGATATTAGGTTCTTTAGGTTCCTAAAGGTTAGCTTTCAATTTCGAGAGCTTAATAATAAAATAATAATAAATAAATAAATAAGTACCTAAAATTGTATATTTATTTTTATCTTTCCGTTAATTTATATTTTAATAGGTACTTAACATTTTACACCTTTCCAGATAATAATTAGTAAGTAAAATTAGTAATTTAAATTTTAAATAATTTTAGGAATGTAGTTTTTAAGAAATAATATTGAAAATTCCAGAATAAATTCAATTATCTACACAACTTAAATTAAAATAATAAAAAATAAATTGGCCCAACCTTAAGCCTAACTAAGGATTCAAATATGGAATCTATTTATAAAATGAAGGAGTTAAACATTATGTATAGCCTGTTTTTTTTTTATTTTTCTACAATTTTTTGGCAATCCTTTTAATTTTTTTTGGTTTTATTTTTTTCCAAGTTTGTGCTTAATACTGTTCATATTTTGGATATATAATTTTTTTTTTAATGTACTATTGAAGGTAAACAGTTTTCCATTCAAACGATATTTAAAATAAGTGGTGAAGATGGTCGGGGGAGGAGGGAGATGCGTTTATCAAATAAACAAAAAATTATTTATTCGTGCCGACGTATCGACCTTAATAAATAATTTTTTGTTCATTTGCTGATCGCACCCCCTGATCATCTCCATTTAGTAATCGATGGTGAACAATATTCATCTCGATATTTAAAATTATCAGTATTGTGTGAATATAAGGTTTCTTACGTTTAATCGATTTTTATGAAGGGGATAGTCAGGGTTGCGGTGAAGAAGGAAGAAAAAATACTAATAACTATTTATTTATTTCTGCCGACGTTTCGAACTACGTTGTTGGTCTTCATCGGGGCTATAATAAAAAGATACAAGGATTGAGTTAATCTGAGGACAAAAAAAGTGATAAATCATTAACTAAACTAAGGTGAACAAATACAAATATATATAATTGAAAATATCTATTAATTTGATTAAATAAAGTGCTATAATAACTGATATAAAATGGAAAGCGTAACAGGTAAGTTTATTACAATATCATTACCATTTTATAACAGTTATTATGCCTCCTTATTTGGTTGAATTAATATATATTTTTAGTTATGTATATTTTTTGATTTATCTTTACACTTTATTAGTTTAGTTAATAATTTATCACTCTTTTCTCTTAAATTAACAGAACCTCTGTATCTTCTCATTGTAACCCTAAAGAAGACCTACAATGTAGATCGAAACGTTGGCATAAAATAAATAAATAGTTATTACTATTTTTTCTTCTTTCTTCACAGCCCTGACCATCTCCTTCATTATTACTTACGCCCAATCATCCAAATATATAAATTAAACTATTTTTATTTAACTTTTAATTTATTCACAGATATTTCTTTCAGCTGATAACAAATTTTTCATTTATGGCTTATTTAGAGTTTCAACAATATGAATTTCTTAATAAAAAATCACTTGAACATAAAACTAATTTATTTGAATGAATTTTTCATCTCTCTTCAGTTTTGCAAAATGGTATAGACATTAGGGCACTTCTGGACCAGTGTTTTGAGTTTATTACAGGCAGGAGCTGTAAAATAAAAAAAATAAATTATATGAGATTATTATAATGAAGTAGATCATTTTTTTTTTAATTCTGTATATTTTAATTAACTTACTGTTATCCCATGATTCGGCTGGGCAGTTCTGTAAAAAAAAAATAGTAGTTAGATAATAATAAAACAAAATAATTCAAGATAATCGACTGAAGAACGCTTTTTATATACCTGGGAGAAATAAGTTTCTCATTACACATAATCTACATGTCTGACAGATACGTTTCTTTTAACGGGAAATATCATGTTCTGATGGAAGGTTTAATTATGTTATCGCCTTATACAAGATTAACTTAATCTGTAATTTTCTAAACTTTTATTGGAATTTTTTTTTTATTTAGGGTGATTTAGGATTAAGTATCCTAACTGAAAATATGACTTAATGGTCTCAAAACAAGAAAAAAAAAATTCTTACGCTTTGTTAAGGATGTATCCACGTCTAAAGATTTACATTGGAGGAAGAGTGTCCGATTGGGGGACAATAAAGGTATGGAAATAATAGTAATAATAATAACAATAATAATAATAATAA
>NW_027108424.1:325139-327405 GCF_000696795.3 Halyomorpha halys
AAGTATAAACAGAATAATTTTACTTAGATAAGTTGTTATCTTGTTTTGTTTTTAGCCCTGAAGAAGGCTAGAAACTCTAGCCGAAACGTTGGCACATAAAAATAACTTAATCATACTTATTTGTGTTTTTCATTGACCGCACCCCCAACCATCTTCTCCTCATTTATCATCCACGGTCAACTATCTCTAATAATTATAATCTATATCTTTTAGTTTCATGAAGATGAAATATTTTAAATTTCGATTTTTAGTTAACTCGTTGTAAGTGTTATGAAGCAAATCAGCAAACGAAAAGTCAACCTTTAAGAGCGATAACAAAGCCCAGCGTTAAAGTCTCCAAGCGATACTTCGTAAGCAAAGAGGAATATTACCTCTTTCTTTACAATTCTAAAACTTATCTGTTAAAAACTATTATTGTATTTTTATACATGGATTATTATTCTTTGCAACTGCTCAACATAATTTTTTCATATATCATAATTTTTGTGTTCGTACAAATACAATTCAGAATTTTGTGAATTTATTTTGTCAAATATCAAAAAAACTACTACTCCTACAAAGATAAACATAATTAACTACTTTATAGTACATTTAACTAGCTTTAATTTGAGTGCTAATAGACATCTGTACGTCTAGTGTTTTTTGAGATATAGTTTCCTAACTACTGATTTTTCAGTACATTCTTTATGAAATGTTTCTTTTTAAAAAGCTATATCTCCGGAACTATTGAACGTAAATAGCATTATTAGTGCTAATATTTTAGCAAATTTACTTTACTTCAAATGATGTTCTCTTTGGTTTTCTGTGTTTTTTATAGTTTTCAATATATAGAGCACCGATTGAAAAATTAATTTTTTTTCACGTTTTAAAACAGCTGCCATTTTTTATTCCTCCTACCTATACTGGTATAAACTGCCATTTTTTCACCCCGGCTCTAGTAATATTTGTACACCATTTTATTAATAAAGTTGGTTGAAGTCATAGTAATTCCTTTATTTTAACATATATAATTCATAATAATGAAAATCTTTAGATTGGAAGAAAATAGTTTAAAAATGAAAGCTAATAGTATTAGTTCATAGTACAAGTGTAAAAACTAGTCTGGTAATAATACTAATACTTATTTTTTTCATAATAGGGATAACTATTAGTGATCTTACAGGAATTAAAAAATACTAAAGTACAAGTTACTATTGTAGAAGTCTGTGTAATTGAACTAAGATAAATCTACAAGACTAATAGTGTCTTGTACTTGTACAAGACACTATTAGTGTCTTGTACTAATAGTGACTAATAGTCTTGTACTTGATATGAAACAGTGGCGGTCAATAACGTTGGTTAACAATAAATAGTTTTCTTTTACTATTTTCATAGGGCTTAGTAACGAGCGGATCCATAAAATGGTAATAAACACTGAACCAACGTAAACGTCCAAGGAGTAGGCCGAAACGTAGATGGGAGGATAAACATGTTGCGTTAAAACAGATTTAGTGGAATTGGGTTTGGAGGGGAATCACTGGAAGGATGTATGCAGAGAGCGTTTGGTGGTATCGGCTGCGAACCTTCAGATTCATGATTTTTCAGTGCATTTTTATGAAATGTTGCTTTTTAAAAAGCTATATCTCGGAAACTAATAAACATAAAAAGATCTATTAAGGCTCAAATTTTATCAAATTTACTCTACTTTAAATTATATTTTCTTAAGTTTTCTAGTATCTTGGTAGTTTTAAAGATATTGACTTCCGAATGAAAAATTACTTATTTTTTTAAAATTTGGAAACAGCCGACATCGACCTACCTATACTTGGCAGACTCATCAATTTAGACTAGTAATTAAACATAGTTTTCATAAAAGTAATAAAAAATTGGGGTGAAATAACTGTTTTTTTTCCTCCCAGGCTCTTGTACTATCTGGAATAGCCATCCAAATGACATCCAATGTGCCAGAAGAATTTTACAAACCACAGACGAATGGCCCGTTTGTTGCAACACCCTCTCCTCAATTGGAGAATAATGATTAACCTTTCAATTCAAAATATTATGTATTAATTCATTTAATATATCCAAAATAATTTATATTGTAAGAAGATAGTTGACTGTATGAAGATAATCCGGGTGGTGGTCAATAAAGGTATCACAATAGTAAAAGAAAACTATATATTGTTAACCGAAAAGAAGATGGCCTCGTGACCTTATATTGTAAACTGTTTTAGAGTTCTATTACTGGGTAGTTTCTCTACATCCTGTATCATATCATATGTCATTA
>NW_027108424.1:327455-329965 GCF_000696795.3 Halyomorpha halys
AGAGCTCAAGAGATCCCAGCGCATCCCTCTCGCCGCATCACTGGTAATGAGCCAGTGGATTTTTTATTGTGAATTTCAACTTTGTGATCTCTAATTTTTTTCGGAAATATTAAGTAAAAAAATCACAAAATTTAATATTATTTTTTCACTGAAACACTGCACAGTATAAAGCTCTAATACCCATTACTCTTCATTTTAGTAGCTTGTCTTAATATTCTACAATAAATAAAGTACATTTAATTTTTTTTTCAAACTCACCAAGAAGACTCCTCTTGTGTAACACCTGAGGAACTGAAGAGCACCACTCTTGCATTTGGATGAGGCCTTGATATCTTTACCTATAACAAAATATAAAATGAACATATTAAAATAAAAAATAAATAAATGAAATTGCTTGAACTCTTATAAGAACTTACCACTCTCGCCAAGGCAGGATTTGGCTACTTTCTGTGTTGCTTCCTTCCACTTACTGTTGCCGTCAAAACGCTTAGTAAAGGTGTTCACGATAGCAGTTTCGTCGAGCTTGTTTGTTTTCTTGTTCTAGAAATGAGAAAAAAAACATTTACACTTTTAACATCCAAAACTTGTTTTGTATAAGTGACTTTTATAAAAAATATCCCTACCACATAACCGAAAACGTCCCTGAAGATACATTCGTCAACACATTCAGCGATTTGGAATTCTTCGTCATCAGTGGTAGCTGAAAGAAAATTTAGTTGTAAATCTTACTATATCAATATTTACTTATAAAATAAAACTGTTTCATTATTCTAATGTTTTCAAGATTTCGTCATGAAGGAGAGAGCGAGGTTGGTTGGGATTAGAAGGTTTTAAAACATCGAAGATCAATACTAAAACATCGATGTTTAAAAAAATATCGACAAAAAACATCGATGTTTTTCAACATCGATGTTTTTTTTTAACCGTTTCAGTAACATAAAGACTGCTCTTAAGACAACGCATGCTCCGGTCAGTAAGTGCTTTTTCAATCAACCAATAGGACATGGACTCCAAAAAACATCAATGTTTTAAAATATCGTTGCTTACAATACATTACCCAAAAAACATCGATGTTTTTGAACATCCCTTTGAATAACATAAGGTCTGTTCTAACGATCACGGATTCTACGGCCTGTTAGAAGGTTTTTGAAACTAAGAATCCGACATCGACTACAAAATACATCGATGTTTTAAAATATCGTTGGTCACAATACATTAACCAAAAAACATCGATGTTTTTGAAAATCTATTTGAATAACATAAGGTCTGTTTCAACGATCACGCATTTTACGGTCTGTCAGAATTGATGTTTGAAACTAAGAACCCGACATCGACTACAAAAAACATCGATGTTTTCAAATATCGTTGCTTACAATACATTACCGAAAAAACATCGATGTTTTTGAACAACTATTTCAGAAACATAAGGTGTGTTCCAACGATCACGCATTTTACGGCCTGTCAGAAGTGGTTTTGTCGACTGTCGATGTCAAAAAACATCGATGTATTTTGGGTAATGAATTGTAAGCAACGATATTTTAAAAACATCGATGTTTTTTTTTTTGTCAATTTGCATTCTTTTTTGCAAAAAACACTTCCGACTGACGGGAGTATACGTAGTCGTTGGAACAGATCTTATGTTCTTGAAACGGTTGTTCAAAAACATCGATGTATTTTTGGTGATGTATTGTAAGCAACGTTATTTTAATATTGAGCATTGATTTTTTAAACATAGATGTTTTTCGTAGTCTGTGTCGGATTCTTTGTTTCAAAAATCACTTCTGACAGGCCGTAGAATGCTTGATCATTGGAACAGACCTTATGTTACTCAAATGGATTTTTAAAAACATCGATGTATTTTGGGCAATGTATTATAAGCAACGATATTTTAAAAACATCAATGTTTTTTGTAGTCGATGTTCTATTCTTTTATATAAACATAACTTCTGACAGGCCGTAGAATGCGTGATCGTAAGAACAGACCTTATGTTTCTGAAATAGTTCGAAAACATCGATGTATTTTGGGTATGTATTTATTGTTTGCAACGATATTTTAATATTGAACATTGATATTTCTAAACATCGATGGTTTTTTTTGTCAATTTGCATTCTTTTTTGCAAAAAACACTTCCGCCTGACAGAGTAAACGTAGTCGTTGGAACAGACCTTATGTTAATGAAAAGGTTGTTCAAAAACATCGATGTATTTTTGGTAAAGATTTGTATGCAATGATATTTTAATATTGAGCATACATATTTTAAAACATCGATGTTTTTCTAGTCTTAATTTATCTTTATTACGTCGTTAGCGTGATGGTTGGAGGTCCTTTTTTTATCCCACCACATTGTTGATAGGAAATGGTTTATACTGTATTTTTTTTTGTTTTCATTTAGTTACTTTTGAAAAAAAATTGGAACAAACGTAAAACATTGAAAGTAAAACATCGATATAATTTAAAATCTACTCTTAATGAATTTAAAAGATTTAGTCCTACCTCACTGATAGAACCT
>NW_027108424.1:330975-356502 GCF_000696795.3 Halyomorpha halys
CATAAATAATCTTTAATACCTCAAATATCTCCTTTATGATGAGAAATTTTATTTATTTTTTTTATTATAAGATATTTTATATTAAACATTTTTATCTATTTTTCTGTTGATAAACCAAAATCAATAAAAAAAAAAAATTAAACAAATAAATCGAAGATGATAACAAATTTATTCTCAACATTTGATATTCTCCACATTTGACCTAAAGCATTGCTTGAATTGATTCTGCTTTTGAATGATTATCATAAATAACATGTTGCGGGTAACCTACGATAACCGAAATGTTGAATTGTAGGGGCTACCATATTACATTATGGCATAGAATAGCCTAAAAAATATACTAGCGCCAATGTGTGGCCAACAGCCAAAACTCACCTCCTCCAACGCTCAAAGTGGTAAGAGAAGTAACCAGGGAGATGAGATAGCCATCGTGTCTTCTGCCAGAAGCAGTCCATTCTTTCTTTTTGTCTCTCATCAGGAAATCTCAGAAATCTACCACGAGTGAGTAGAACTCCTGGAGTTGTTCCCAGAAGAACAGGGGAGAGAAGCATAGGAATGCGGAGGGAAGAAGAAAGCATGGAGTAAGTACACCTAGCAACAACTAACATCCACATCACCATCAACCACCTCATTATCTACAATTCCATAGTCCAGCCATTCAAAATTTATTAACCCATCTAATCATAAATGTTTCTCTCGGCCACTCCATACACTACTTGTAATTCATATAATAGAGTTTTATTATCATTCAATCATGTATCATTTTTCAATTATACAGTCTACTCAAACCCTACCAGCCAACAAAAAGTGAAGTGTGTCTGGCAATTAAGTTGAAGGCATACTTAATACATAACATATCCATATTTCCATTCCTTACTATCCATTATCATACCTCAACAACATACATATTCAGTTTCAAAACACCACATAAAAACTAGGAGTCACCTTTCATCACTACTTAACATGGAATAGCCATAATTCCCAAATACCTCGAAAAACAACCTCAATCCTTTAACAGCTCTTAAGATCCCGTGATTCATATCCTCGAAGTACCCGTTACTTTCTAGTATCCTCCCTTATTCTCCCACATTTCCACTATGGATGCCTGGTGTATAGAGGACTACAAACTTGGAAATATACACAACAATAAATTTATTTTTTTTTTTTTAAAACTTTATTGAAATTTATAACTGTATATTACATAATACATTTAGTAAATATGACCATAGTTAAAATGGAGTGTTACAGGCGTGTAAAGCAACTACCCATTGGTAGCACTCTAATGACATTTTACATTAGCTGATCTCGTGGCCATCTTCTTTTCAGGCGCCTCGGAGGAATGTCAGGAATGGAACAGGATGCAAGGTTAGAAACTAGGGGATTTGAGTGGTTATGGAGTTTATAATGGAACATTGGGAACATTAAGGTCTTTATATATGATTTTATTCGTGACAAAGTAAGGAGCATTGAGGATTTTACGAAGGACTTTGGATTGTAAGGATTGAATACGAGAGGAATTCGAAGGTTTAGTGGAGCCCCAAAGCTCAACTCTATATGTCCAGATTGGCCTTATTACAGTCATGTAGATCAGTCTTTTGTAATGTGTTGGAAGTTTAGACCGTTTGTCTGGTAAGTGCTATAATAGTCGAAATTGACGAGCAGTTTCCTGTCTTTCAGTCTTGTGTGAGGATTCCAGGTTAATCGTTTGTCCATATGTAGTCCAAGGTAGCGGATCTGTTCGACAGGGGTAAGAGTAACATTATTAAATGAAACTGTAGGGCAATCGGTAGGTTTACGCCGAAGGGTAAAGGTGATTTGATGGGATTTATTGGAATTCATCTTAATCCTCCAGTTACGACACCATTCTTCGAGGGCTGTGATTTGGGATTGGAGAGTTTGGGATACAATTAATGGGTTATTATTAACAGCGAGCACACATGTGTCATCGGCATACGTGGTGAGGATAGTGTTAGGATTGGTTGGGATATCAGCTCTATAGGCGGTGTAGAGGATGGAACCAAAGATAGAACCTTGAGGAAAGTTTGTTTGTTAATTTTTTTTTTTTTTTATGTTTATCTGAATTATAGTTGTTATCTCTTTTTTTTATTTGAAATTCAGGTCGTCCTCCGTTTTCTACTAATATTAATCAACGGTTGATTATATTAATATACGACACTTCATTATACTTCTAAATGTTATTCGAAAAGGAAGAATTAAGAGGAAGCTATAAAACTTTTCTTAAACTACAAGAAAAATTAAGTTCGGTTTTGTTTATGTTTCAAAGGGTGCTAAAATATTTCTCTTGGTAATATAAAAATTAATTTAATTTTTCATTAGTATCCTTTAACACGCCTACTTACTCAGGACTGCATCTAGACCTGTCATGTAATCCTTATACGGAAAGTACAGGAAACTGCACATTGATCCCGATTATTACTGTAATAAGGCCAATCTGGACATATGGAGCTCCACTAAACCATCGATTTTCTCTCGTATCCAATCCTTACTGCCCAAAATCCTTCGTAAATTCCTCAATGTTCCTTACTTTGTCACAAATCAAGTCATCCATCTCAATGTTCCATATGACCGAATCGGCAATTTGGCCAGCACCAGATATCAATCCTTCCATGATAAACTTCCCGACCACCCAAACCAACTTGTTTTAAACCTAGCTTCTTCTTCATTACCTGATTTTCATTTTATAACAAACGGCAAATTTACTGGTTTTGTACCATATATTTTTATACAGTTGTAAATATCAATCAATGAATTACTAAAAAGAAATTATAAAAATTAACAACTCACCTTTCTTTCCTTTAGCATTGTTTTCTACACATTTTTTACCCAGTTCTTCACGACCTTTATCTTCCTTGGCATCTACTTTAGCCTTTGGCTCTTTACAGCAAACTGGCTAAAAGATAAAATTTCGTATGTAAACATAAAGACAAAAACATTTGATGTGCGAAAAGTGATAATTCTAAATAATAAGAATAAAAATAAAGTGTTTATTTTATTATTAACACATACAATTTTGATCCAAATATACTCTCAACTTTAATTTTCAGAAACTCGCCAACGTTTCAGCCCTAAGACGTCCTCACGACATCAAAATATCCAAAATAAAAGAAATTGACAAAAATAAAAATGAAAATGCGATAAAATAAAATAAAAAATACTATAGTTGTAATTATATAAAAGGTTAGTCAGAAGGGATAAAAAGGCCTTTTAAGCATTATGTTATGGAAGAAATTTCATAATGTTTCAAACCAAACAATAAATTAAAAAATTATTACAGTAGAACAAAGGACCTAATAGATAGTAAATATCAATCTGGATTAGTATATAAAATTCCATGCAATAATTGTCCAGTCATATATATTGATGAAACTAAACAATATTTAAAAGATAGGATGTCTCAACATGGGGATGACATAAAAAATATGAAAAATAACCCCAACAGCATTAGTACATCATGTTCAAAATAAACATGATTTTGATTTTCAAAATGTCAAAGGCATTCATAAAGAAAATAATAATATTAGAAGAAAAATATTAGAATCAATTTACATTTCAGAAAATATAAATTATAAAATAATAATTCTAAAGGACTAAACCACCATTATTCTGATTTTTAAGTAAAATAAATATGTAATTATTAGTAAAAAAGTTGGTAAATAGATAAACGTTCAAGTTCTTAAATTGTACAGATGTATATATAATATATATACACTTAAAAAAGTATGTATAGGAGTAAATACGTGAAAAAATAAAATAGAGAGGAAGGTATATGTATGATAAAAAAATTATATATATATAATAGGAATATAGTAATTATGGAATTAAAAAATGTTAAGTTATAAGCAAATGAATTAAAATACATTAAATGTAAATTAGTTATAATAAAAAAAATATTTTTAATGATAAGGTGATAACAAAGGTTGAAGGTAGGTTCTGTTATAAATGATGTTTGTAAGTGGAAAAAGAGAAAATTATTTGTGGGAAAAAGTTTTAGATTTAAGATATAAAAAGTAATGAAAGTAAATAATCAATTTAAAAACATTGTTCGGAACTAATATGATATTATTTTAATAATTAATTTATTAATTGTCTGCAGAAAAGAATTTAAAGAACATGACGTCAATATTTAAGGTATAGTCAAAAATATCAGTGTGTTGTTAAGGAAACAATGTAATCAATATAAAAACAAAAATTTTTATTGGTTGCCTCCTTGAAAATGGCCTGAGGGCCGAAACGTTGGAGAGTTTCTGAAAATAAAATTTGATAGTATATTTGGATCAAAATTATGTGTGTTAATAATTAAATAAACCATTCTCAAACAATCATTATAATAAATCATTAATCTAGTGTTTATTTTATGTTAAAGAACCACGTAAAAAAATACAATGTACTTTTGCTACACAAAGCGCATGAAATAGTCAAAGAAAACTCAAATAGTGATAAAACAATTTATTTTGAGCCCCACGTTGTAGGATTTCATTAGGGCTAACGGACATTTTGGCACTGACTTCCAGTCCGTTAGCCCTGATGAAACACTGCAACGTGGGGCGAAACGTTGGCTTAATATAAACAGTTCAATGACTGTTTGAGTTTTCTTTGACCGCTCCCGGATCATCTTCCTTTTACTTTAACAGCGATCTTCCAATAAATATTTAGATTCGAATTTTTTGTGAGCTTAATAAGTCTTCCACAAAAAAAATAAAAACGTCTTTTGGTTTCGCTTTTTTCCAAATATTAAAGTTCTACACCAATTACTTAATTTCTTTCAAGATATAATTTTATCTTATCAACGAGTGTTCCAAATTTTTATTTTAAAATTAAAATTTACAATTTTTTAATAAAAAATTTACTTATCTATCTGAGTTGACTACTAGAGCTAATTACTAATTAAACTCTATTTCCAAGGTTTTAGACAACCATTAAAAAAAAAAAAAAAAAAAAAAAGGACTGAATTATTAGTACTTACAACTTCTTCTGGTTTCAGCGTGCATTCATCTTCTGTGAGCGCCAGTACCAACTAAAACAAAATTAACTGCTAAAAACAATTATATATTATACATTATATTAATATATGTATTAAAACAATAAATTCTGCTGAAATAGTACCGGATCAAGAGGTGTTACTGTTTTCCAATCCAAATTTTCTCTTTTTTTATTTTTATTTTTTACTATCTGAGCTACTGATCAAATAGCTGGCCAGTTATTCACCTCATCCAATAAGTTTCTTTTTATAGGTTCAATAAAAGTCATTGCTTTCTCAAAGCCAGGAAAGCTTTTTGTTTATGCAGAAATGAAAAACTATGAAAACACCCCCCCTCCCCCCCGTATGTTAGAAATGAATCCAGGGAAATCCGCTACTTTCGACTACATCTGGACAAACGACTAGCCTGGAATCCTCACACCAGACTGAAAAGACAGGAAACTGCACGCAGATTCCGACTATTACACAGCACTTACTGGACAAACGGTCTAAACTTCCAACTCATTACAAAAGACTGATCTACATGACAATAATAAGGCCTATCTGGACATAAGGAGTTGAGCTTTGTGGCTCCACTAAACCTTCGAATTCCTCTTCTACCAATCTTTATAATCCAAAATCCTTCGTAAAATCCTCAATGCTCCTTACTTTGTCACAATAAAATCATCCACAAAGACCTTAATGTTCCATTTGTAACCAATCTAGCTCGAACCAGATATCAATCCTTCCATTACAAACACCCTAACCACTCAAACCCATTAGTTTCTAATCTTGCTTCCTCTTTTATTCCGGACAATCCTCCGAGGCGCCTGAAAAGAAGATGGCCAGATGACCTGCTAGTGTAATAATGTCATTAGAGTCCTACCAATGGGTAGTTTCTCTACACGCCTGTATCACTCCATTATATACTTATATTTTATTAAATGAATGTATATACAATTGAAATTTTTTTCAATTTTATAAAAAAAAAATTCTGTTTGGAAAAAAATACAAAAGTTTAACAAAGTCTTAGTAGTCTCGGCTTTTCCAGTTAGAATCGATTTTTTTATGTTTAGAGTAAGATTTTATAAAAATTCGTTATTTAATCCCCGTCAGACTAATTCTACACTGACATGGCGAGATTAATTGATAGCTTTTAAGTCGATTTCGTGAAAATCGAAATTATGTGAAAAATCGATTCTATAGAAGGGGTATTCATGTTGTGTTAAATGTAAAATGTTTTACCATGTTAAACGTTATAAGTTACTGGACGTAAATTTCGACTATTAAAGCACTTACTAGACAAACGGTCCAAACTTCCAATTTATTATAAAAAACTGATTTTCATGACAATTATAAGGCCTACCTAGACATACGGCGTTCAGCTTTGGGGCTCCACTAAACCTTCGAATTCCTCTCGTATCAAATCCTTACAATCCAAAATCCTTCGTAAAATCCTAAATGCTCCTTACTTTGTCACAATAAAATCATCCACAAAAACCTTAATGTTCCATTTGTAACCGATCTAGCTCGAACCAGATATCAATCCTTCCATTACAAACTCCCTAACCACTCAAACCAATTAGTTTCTAATCTTGCTTCCTCTTTAATTTCCGGACAATCCTCCGAGGCGTCTGGAAAGAAGATAGCCTCGAGACCTTATATTGTAAAAATGTTTGTAGAGTGCTACCATTGGGTAGTTTCTCTACATGTTTGTACCATACCATTATGATTTCCTCAAATTTACTTGATGTATTTATGTATAGTTATAAATATCAATAAATAAATTTTAAAAAATCTTATATTTCTTATTTCTTCATTTCCTATTCTCCATATTTCTTCTTATTTTTTATAACATTGTTTTTACATACTCCCTGTTAATATATCAGTTTTTTAAGATATCGGTTTTTACATGCCCTTTATATACTGATACATTTTATTACTTTTTGGGATATCATTATTTTACATTTTACACTTTTTATGTTGGTTTTTTCTTTTTTTTTACTCTCACATTGATTATTTTATCTCTACGATCTTTTGACCGTTACATTTCTGTTTATGTAACGTCTTTTACCGGTTTTTGCTGCAATTTATAACAATGTAGCCTTAATTCTCTGTTACTCATCAATATAACATTCTTATCCACTGTATCATTTATTTATTACTCACATTTATATGTATATAAATAATATTATCAATCTAATACTATCTTTGTCCATAGTTATTAATCAACTAATTTATATTTTCATTCCATTATTATGTATATTTCCAAATTTTTAGTCTATTGTTTATTTTATTTTATATATTTTTAGTTATTTATTTTTATTATTATTATTTTATTTATATTTTACTGCGTGTTCCTGTTGTAATGATAAAGATGACTCTTTAGTTACGTTCTTTATTTGCCATGTTAACGTTCTTTGTTGTTCTATGTTGTTAGTTACGTTCTTTATATGTCTGTTAACTTATAAGTACAGGATTGTGAGCATTCCTATTTAAAGGCATGTTAAATGTTAAACGAATGAAAGCTCCTAGCGGACTTTCTGAGCTTCTTCTTTTATAATCTTTCCTTCAAACTTATTGTTATTGTTTAATTCTAAGTTTTGATTAAAGTATTTTAATCCAACATGCCTAAAGTGGGTGAAAAGTAGAAGTTTTGTGAAGGTTCGGACACTGAGTGCCTTGTTGATCTTCTGACTTGTGAGGAAGAAAATCAAGATGAGCTAATTGACAACTGTCATTACATTATTATTATTTATAATCTTAAAATTCTTTCTTGAGACTGGCAACTTTTTTAATAATTAATTCAAAACACTATCCAAATTATAGTATCAAAACTTTTATCTCTTTTACACGTCCAACGTTTCGGCCAATTCGGCCATCTTCAGGGACAATCTACTACAAAAAGTTTCCATTATATGTATGATCCTACAACCAATTTAAATATTTAACATTATTATTTATAATTTACCTTACCTCAATTCACTATAAAACATATAATTTAACCCTTCCAAAAACTTCATACAGGCTATTCTGCCCAGGTCAAAACATTTACATCTATGAAAAACATTAAAACCATTAGGTAAAATTATTTTTTGTTAATCAGTATATCCCGTATATGTTTAATTACCTACTAAGTCAAATATCCATTAAAAACTACAGTCAAAATTATTTCTCTTTAAACCACTATTAATTAATTAAGGACGTGTAAAAGAGATAAAAGTTTTGAGACTATAATTTGGATAGTGTTTTGAATTAATTATTAAAAAAATTATTATTATTGTCATCCATTGCTTTATTAGTTATAAAAACATCCAAAATAATATTAACACAAACTACTAGCAAATAACCTAATACAACAACAGGCAAAATGGTGACGAGCTCAGCTGATCTGCTGCATGACGTCATTATTCATTTATTAGAACTAGTAACAGACTCTCAACTATGTTAAATGTTATATCGCATTAACATGCTAAAAGAAGGAAATATTTCTCCATTTAACATGTTAAACTGGAGATGATGAATACCCCTGTTGTGTAGAGGCGTCCAAATGGATTGCTTCAAGCTACATATCCCGCCCATCATCACATGTCTTCCTTGCCTTTAAATCGTATAATATTGATATATAAAAATATTGATTAACCGATCTCTGCAAGAAGTTCAATGTTAGTTCTTCTACTCTTGCTTTGATCTCAGATTGCTCCTTTAATTCTACAGAGAACTTTACGATCAAACTTCTCGATTCTGCTTTCTAGCCAGCCCGGTTACCAGTCAAAATCCGTCCATCCACTTCTGCTGATATTTGAAATTAAGCTCCACACCAAGATAGGAGAAGGATTTAACGTTTTCGTAAGAAAAATATTTAACGCACAGATCTTCTATAGCTTACACACACACACACAGACAATTTCCTTATTGTACAAGAGCCGCGATGAAAAAAATGCAGTTATCTCACCCCAATTTTTAATTACTTTAATGAAAACTATGTATAATTACTAGTCAAAATTGACGAGTCTGCCAAGTATAGGTAGGGGGAATAAAAAATGGCGGCTGTTTCAATACCTAAAAAAAAATTAATTTTTCATCTAGAGCTCTATATCTTAAAAACTACCAACAACACTAGAAAATCTAAGTGAACATTATTTAAAGAAAAGTAAATTTGCTGAAATATTAGCCCTGAAAGAGCTATTTACGTCCAATAGTTCTCGAGATATAGCTTTTTAAAGAGCAAAATTTCTTAAACATCTACTGAAAGATTAGTAGTCAGTTAATTTATTTTGAGAAATCTATATCTCAAGAACAATGTGACGTACAGATGTCTTAGCACTCAAATTAAAGCTAGTTTAATGGACTATAAAGAAGTTTATGACCTTTACCTTCCAAGGAATAGTAGTTTTTATGATATTTGCTAAAATAAATTGATTTATAGTTGTTCGGACAATAAATTTGATTTATGAAAAACTTTATTTCAGAAACCATTGGATGTACTGATGTCTGCCAGAGCTCAGATTAAAACTAGTTAAATTTACTACAAAATATTAAATTATGTTTATCTTTCTCTAGGAGTTGTAGTTTTTATGATATCATATCAATTAAAGTAGAGTAAATTTGCTAAAATATGAGCCCTAAAAGATTTATTTACATTCAATAGTTCTCGATATATAGCTTTTTAAAAAGCATCATTTTCATATAAAATGCACTGAAAAATCAGTAGTTAGTGATTTCTTTAAGAAATCTATATCTGAAAAACCATGCGACTTAAAAATGTAAGTTTTCACTCAAATTAAAGCTAGTTAAATGTACTATAATAGTTTATGAGGTTCATCTCCGTAGGAGAAGTAGTTTTAATGATATTTGACAAAATAAACTCACAAAATGTTAATTTATAGCTGTTCGCATAAAATGTTCGATTTTTGAAAAATATATCTATATAACCCATAAGACGCACATAAGTCTGCCAACACTCAAAATAAAGGAAATTTAACTTACTATAAAGTAGTTTATGACACTTATCTTCGTAGGGGTAGTAGTTTTTGTGATATTCACATATGAATATAAATTGGCAAAAGAAAATTTGTACAAATTTCATGTAAACTATTACTCCTACGAAGATAAACATAATAAAATACATTATAGGTCATTAAACTAGCTTTGAGTGCTAATAGACATCTGTACGTCAAATAGTTTTTGAGATATGAATTTTTCAAAATAAATTCACTAACTACTGATCTTTTAGTACGTCCTATACAAAATTTTTATGAAATGTTGCTTTAAAAAAACCTATATCTAGAAAACTACTTAACGTAAATAACTCTATTAGGGCTCATATTTTAGCAAATTTACTCTTCTTTAAATGACGTACTCTTAGGTTTTCTTGTGTTGTTCCTACTTTTTGAGATACAGAGCTATGAATGAAAAATTAGTTTTTGCTATCGCTTTGAAACAGCCGCCATTTTTTATTCCACCTACCTATACTTGGCAGACTCATGAATTTTGGCTAGTAATTATACATAGTTTTCATTAAGATAATCAAAAAATGGGGTGAAATAACTGCCTTTTTTCTCCTTTTGGGCTGATGTACTAGTATTGGTTATTTGAAATCATGGAACTTCAAAGCGTATATTTCGGGCGAAAACGAATTAGAAAATTTTCACATTCCTCTTTCTATATATTTTATATGTAAGGTAACGTAGGAAAAGCGTTCATTTTTTTTTATTTCCCCCACTTTCTCTTCACAAACGATTAGTATCAGAATATATTTCTGTTCAAGTTAATTTTATTTTACAAGACCATTTGGAATGGCACTTCGGTATTTTTTAATTATTATAATTAAATATAATTAATTAAGACAGGTAAGAATACAATAAGATAAAAAAAAAAAAAAATAACTTGAAATACTGGCTATCGACGTGGCAACAGACAGTCCGACCAGTCCATTAATTAACCTTGTCCTTGAGTCGTTTGGGCCAAATCGATAAGATTCTCAAGGAGAAAAAGAAAAGGAAATAGAAGAAGGATAAAAGAGACACTGACACCTGCTCCTTTGTCCTTCTTAATCGAAAAAAAGAATATATTATATCTTGTATTGGTCAAGTTGATATACAACTGACATGGGCAACTGCCCTTCCTAGAACTGAAAAAAATTATTAATTTAATATAAATTTATTTTTCAAGTAAATAAGAAATTGTAATAACAAATATAGCACTGCGACAATTATATAATATTCTTAAAATTTTGGTTTCATTCTTCTTTTCCGAACTGAAAAATCACAACCTGATTGGCTATGGCTTGCCCCCCCCCCAGTTTTGATCCTAGGGCTTTTGAAAACAGAGGTAAAGTTTGCAAATAAAATGTATCATAAGTTTGACATTACTTCTGACTAGTAAAGTTAAGTTGCATTCCTCATAGAAATCACCAATACATTTAGAGAAACGAACAATAGACAACAAAATTAATGTTTAAATAAAATTAATTTTTTACTAAATAATTCAAAAACACTATCCAAATTATAGTCCCAAAACATTTATTTCATTCACACGTCCAACGTTTCGGCCAATTCGGCCATCTTCAGGGACAATCTTAATTTACTATGAGACATATCATTTAACCATTTTAAAAAAACTCCATACAGGCTATTCTGCCCAGGTCAAAACATTTACATCTAATATGTCAAAAATACATTAAAAATCACAGTCAAATTATTTCTCTTTTACCACTATTTATACACTTATATTATAACCTCACTTGTAACTTTCCTTTGCTTGGTTATAATATAAGTGTATAAATAGTGGTAAAAGAGAAATAATTTGACTGTGATTTTTAATGTATTTTTGACATATTAGATGTAAATGTTTTGACCTGGGCAGAATAGCCTGTATGGAGTTTTTTTAAAATGGTTAAATGATATGTCTCATAGTAAATTAAGATTGTCCCTGAAGATGGCCGAATTGGCCGAAACGTTGGACGTGTGAATGAAATAAATGTTTTGAGACTATAATTTGGATAGTGTTTTTGAATTATTTAGTAAAAAATTGCCAGTCTCAAGAAAGAAATTTAAAGATTATAAAAAAATTAATTTTATCCAATTTCAGTCCCAAAACAATTTATATTTTTTTATAAGTTCGTCATATGGTCTTATATAGTTTACAACTATTTATTTACCGACGTTTCGCCCCACTTTGCAGGGCTTCATCAGGGCTAAAAGATAAAAAAAAAAAAAGAAAACTGTGAATATTACAACAATAAGATACAATAAGGTAATTTTTACATAATATGTATCCTAGCTTAAATTTGTTTATAAAAAGCTTAAATTAATAGTTGTAAATTAATAGTTTTTGTTTCTTTTTTGACCGCAACCCTGACCATCTTCTTATATATCGTCAGTTTTTGTTATTAATTTTACTTTTATTAAGAAGCATATTCTTATCTATTTATGTTATCTTTTTATTATAACATTGTATATATATCCTCAAAGAAATCACCAATAAATTCAGAGAAACGAACAATAGACAAAAAAATTAATGTTTAAATAAAATAAATTTTATCCAATTTCAGTCACAAAACAATTTATATTTCTTTATAAGTTCGTCATATGGTCCAATTCGGCCATTCTCAAGGACAATCAATGACAAACTGCTTTTATTGTACATATGGTTTTTAATATGTTAAACAAATAACAATATTATTAATAAATTATACAATTTTAGAACCGCATTAATTTAAAAAAAAACTTTACGCAGACTACTCTGCCCAGATCACTAATTTCAGTCAACAATTACACTATGAGACGTTTAAACATTAGGGAATCATATAATTATAAGCAATCCTTAGCATATGTCTAATTACCTATTTTGTCAATTCAACATTTTAAATAAAATAAAAATGAATACTCTTAATCACAGTCAACCTTCACTTCTATAATTTATTGTAACAATATTTGTAACCTTCCTCACACTGAGATCAGGCATTTAATTTATTTATTTTAACTATATTTTGGTTAAATTTCATCTTTCTTTTATTATTACGATTCATATCAAGGTTAATTATGTTCAACTTTTACCTTCACGACATCGTCCAGTCCACACACATCCCCATATACACATACCCCCCATTTTATTCGCTGACGATACAGCTATGTTCTCTCAATATGACGACATAATAATCGCTTGCAACACTTTGCAAAGTCACTTTTTTTTTTTTTGAGAAAAAAGTTTTCCTAAGAAAAAGTGCTTGTGGGGTCACTAGAGACCACTTCGGCATTACTCTGATTAATCTAGTCATATGTTGCTTAATTAATAATAATTCTTAATTTATTTATAATCTTAACACTTTCATGAGACTGGTTAATATTGTGTAAATAAATAAAATTGTATCCATTATAGTCTCAAAACATATTTATTCACTTTAATTATATTATTTCAATTTCTTGAGACAAGGTAATTATTTATTAAATAAATCAAAACATGTATCCTTTTTTGTCTCAACGCTTTTTATATCAATAGTCCAACGTTTCGGCCATTTTAGCCATCCTCAAGGACCATCTTCAATTATAAATTCTTCCTCTCATTAAAATTTAAAATTTCTTTTGCAGGCTATTCTGCCCAGGTCATTCATTAATTATAAGTTAAAAACCTATTTTTTAAAAATTTAAAATCATAAATATCTAAATTTAAAATTATCCACCAAATCACTACCATATACCCAAACCATTTATCTATTAAACCATATAAATGTTTTGTGTATATGGTAGTGATTTTGTGAATAATTTTAAAATAAGAAGATTTAAATATGTATGATTTTAAATTTTAAAAAAATAAGATATATCGTTTTATACCCGAGCTGCATACCTCTGGAACTCCATTCTATCTAACATAGTCATGTACCAACTCTTTCCTCGTTTAAATCCCTTTTTTTTTTTACTATTCTGTCAGTTAGTTTTTTAATTAATCTATTTTTTCTCTCTGAATATAAGTTATAATTAAGTGTGGCCACACTGTTTTTTGGCTAATGTTATTATAAAATTAAAATTGCCTTTGTAATTGCTCTAAAGTGACCTAATCCCAGAATAAAAAACTATTTTTTATTTCATTTAATTTCATCATTCCTTATCCGTTCCTCATTCCTATGGAATTCTATCCCTTTCTTTATTCGTAGTTCTAATATCCTTCCAACCTTCAAATCCCGTATCTTCCACCACCTTCTCTAAGGTCCAACCAATTCCGGAAGAATAATAATTAAAAGTTTCAAATAAGATATGAATAGATGGAAAGAGAGATAATATATATCATAAATATTATTGCATGTTTTTTGGTTTATGAAAAATGTATAACCATATAAAAATCTGTATAAAGACTCATATAATCAACACTACTCATTTTGTTTTCCTTATTTTTTGGATTGTTAAAGGATTTTTATTATTGAATTTTTAAATAATAAAAAAAAAATACCGTTCGTTTATATATTTTCTGTATTTGATTCGTTTATACTTGTAAATATGTATATTAGCAGAAACTGTACCTTTTCATTTATTATTGTTAGTTTAATTGTATTTGATCTTTTATTTATTTTAATTATTTTGTATTATCAGAAGTTAGTCATCTTATGTTTTATGATGTGACATATGGTTTTATTTTTTTGTTCTACTTTTATTGTATACATTCGATTTACCACTAACACCTGTAGAACAGATTCGATACTCAGGACTCCATCTTGACAAGAGACTTACTTGGAATCCGAACACAAGACTGAAACGACAAGAAACTTCTCGTAGATTCCGATTGCTACAACACTTACTTGACAAACGCTCTAAACTTCCCATTCATTACAAAAAATTAGTATACACTACAATAATCAGACCAATTTGGACATATGGAATTGAGCTCTGGGGCTCCACCAAACCTTCAAATTCTTCCCGCATCCAATCGTTACAATCCAAAATCCTACGTAAAATCCTTGATGCTCCTTAATACGTCACAAATAAACTCATTCCTAAAGACCTTAACATCCCATTCGTTGCAGATTTGACCCAAAACAGATATGCGTCTTTTTATTCCAAACTCCTTAACCATCCTAACCCATTAATTCTTAATCTTTCATCCTTAACAATCCCTGATAATCCTCCGAGGCGTCTGAAAAGAAGATGGCCACGGGACCTTCTAGTTTAAATTAATGTTTGAAGTACCACCAATGGGTGGTTCCTTCCCAAGATTTTCAAGTGTATATGAAACATACTACATATTTACCTGTTGTATTATTTTGTACAGTTGTAAATTACAATAAATAAATAATAAAAAAAAAATAATATATTCGATTTATTATTGTAGTTCATTTTTCTATTTTTAAATTCATTATATTTTATGACCTTTCATTATTTCATTTTTATTTTTTATTTTACTCTGAGGCTCTAAAGCCTAATTTTGACGCCTATAATATTATTCTAAAAGGAAAAAAATAAAGAATATTATTATTATTATTTCGTTTTTTTTTCGGTTTTCCAAGTATTTATATGTGTGTAGCTTACACAAAATGAATATTTAAAAAAAATTATTATTTACTAGAAGATAACCAACAGAAAGGTAAGATTAAATAAACGCTGAAATTGTTCTAGCTATTATAATGACTAAATTATTAGGGTCGAGCCCAAAACAACTTTAAGCGGTTTTTTTTATCAGACATTTATTTTATTATACATTTATTAGCAGCGGGATGTGATAATTATGATGCAGAAATGCAGGCTATCTACTTTGCGATGGAAGCCACTATTGAATGCAATGACAACACTGTAATCTTCAGCGACTCCCAAGCCGTAATACAAAAATTAACAACACCAGGTGCAGCAGAGTCACCCACGGAAGAAAAATGCAGAAACATGGCTGCTATCACGAAGAAAAGAGGAAGGGCTATAGCCCTGCAGTGGATACCAGGCCATGTTGGTATAGATGGTAATGAGCAAGCTGACAATTTGGCTAAACTTGGTTGTGTAGAGAACCAACCTGTTCTACCACCTTCCTACAGAACTGTAAAATCACTTATAAGCTCTTATTGTAGGAAAGAACAAGTGCTAGGGACAAAGTTCAAGCGAAAGGAAAGAAGTGGGAGAACCTACTGGATAAGGAAAAAAGAATCCCAGGCAATCTTAGCAGAGCTGAGAGAGTGGCCTGTTGACAGGGCATGATCTGCTCCAAAAACTCCTCCATCGAATTGGCATCATAGATTCCCCGAAATGTCCTCTATGCAACATGGATGGGGACCATCTTTTGGCGTGTGTTGGTCTGGAGGATGTTGAGCGAGATGCGGACCAACTAAGAGGACGAATAAAATTGTATTGGGCTGCGAGAGGGAAAATGGCGTAATATCCCACTTCCTGTGGCGTAGGGAAAAAAAAATTTATTTTGGCCTCATTAAATAACGAAATCATATTAATTTATTATGTATTAAACATTATTATCTTTAACCTTCTCCCATCTTCCTGGCAGTTTATTAATTCCTTTCTTGTAATCTGTGGTTAGTTTGGACTGGAAGAAGTTATCGACAGACTGTCAGACTTTAAGAATTGAAGGTTTTTTTATTCAATCTCCTAAACTGGAGGATTAAAATTAATTCCAATAAATCGCACCAAACCATATTTACCCTTCGTCGTAAACCCATGACCTCTTGCCCTACAGTACCCTTTAATAATACCTCACTTATTCCTGTCGAACGGATCCGTTACTTAAGGCTACATCTGGACAAACGACTGACATGGAATCTTCATACAAGACTGAAAAGTCAGGAAAATGCACATTTACACATGCAAATGCACACACAACATTTCCTAGAGAAACAGTCTAAATTGCCAATCCATTACAAAAGACTGATCTACATGACTATTATAAAGCCAATCTGGACATACGGAGTTGAGTTATGGGGCTTCATTAAACCATCAAATTCCTCCCGAATCCAATCCTTACAGCCCAGAATTCTTTGTAAAATCCTTAATGCTCCTTACTTTGTCACAAATCAAGTCATCCATCAGGACCTCAATGTCCTATATGTTGCCGATTTGGCCAGAACCAGATAACATTCTTCCCATGATAAACGTCCCTACCACCCAAATCCACTTGTTTCTATCCTGGATTTTCCTTCATTACATAATAATCCTCCTAGGCGTCTGAAAAGAAGATGGCCCCAAGATCTTCTTCTCTACAAATGCCATTTCCACCCATCCCTACACCCCACCTAGAAGGTTGAAACGGTAGTGGCCAAGAGACTAATTAAAATAAAAATGGACAATTGGAGTTCTGGCAATGGTCAGATTCTCCACTCAAGTTGAGTGTTTGCGGCTTTAGCGCACTTGCTCAGTCTCACTGACTCATCACCAGTGATGCGGCGAGAGGGATGCGCTAGGATCTCTTGAGCTCTGCTCTACCCCTCACACGTGGGGGATAGAGTGGGCTCAGGGATCCTCAGGTCGATTGTGTAAATATTGTATATATTATTTTATCATTATGTTATTTTATTTATTTATTTTTCATACAGATAGTTTGATTATGTTCATCTTGTCTATTCTTTTGTTTGTATATATTTTAAGAGAGTTTTTTTTTTTTACTTTATTTTATTTTATTTTTTTTTATTTTAGTATGTATGAGATCATTCATCACTATTACCCATTGCCCACAACTGTGTGGCAGATTGTAATATCTATCAATAAATAAATCTATCAAATAAAAAAATTTTGACAAATGTTATTGAAGTTCTATCAATGGGTAGATTCTCCACATGTTTGTATTATGTCACTATGTCTTCTACAGCAAATTTACTTGTATACATTTTTATACAATTGTAAATAACAATAAATAAATTATAAAAAAAATCTTCCATTTCAGAGGTTAAAAAAAATTTAACGTAACGAGCATCACACAAAACAAAAGACTAAATGAAGCGTATATAGTGAAAACAAAAATTTGTCATAGTAACTTATAGCGGGTTAACGAACAATAGATTCTACTTAGTTGCATCACAAGTTAATTATGACTTCACATTATAATTAATAAATTAGAACATCATCAATACGTATTTCAAAATAAACATAAAAACCGAGGATATAGGACTGAATTAAATTACATTAGCAATAAAAAAATTAAAATGATTTAACAAATAAATAATAAAATAAATCTATAACTACTACTTATAAACAATAAAATGGACTAACAGCTTAATTATGAAAAAGAAATTAAAATCCTTTGATGACTCGTGTTCTGCTGAGTAAGACACTGTGCTACTAACTCCATGGATCTGGGTTCAAATAGTTCAAATAGCAAATAATTATTAATTCCATTACTGCAGCCGTAGGAGGCTTTGTGGCCGTGGAAGTTGAGACGTCGGTCTTAGTAACTGTTCCACGGAAAAACAATTTTACTCTCTCACAATGGTTAGGACTGGATAGTTAGCTATTACCAGGCAGGGGATAAAAATGGTTCTGTAGCCGTGAGTCAATCCTGTGGGTTTAGAGAATTATCCTGGGGCACACCTAGCCTCTATGAAATAATTACCCTTAAGATGTGAACTGCTGGTCTTGGATTTGGTGCTTTGTAGGAGAGTACTGTTTTAGAACAACAATTATACAAGGAGGTGATTTTTTAAATCACAATCAACCGCCAAATTTTCCCCCAATTTAGGAGACTGAGTGGACTCCAGGACGGCTCCAGACCCCACAGGGTAGACTAACAGTTTATCAGATAATTATCATCTGACACAGCCGGATTCGAACCCGCGTCCTTGGAGTTGGTAATAGTGCCATACCACTGCCACCGCGCTCCGCAAATCGAGGGAGAAATCTTTGTTGGTCGTGACTCAAAGCACACTCTGCAGTTGTTAAAAAATATCATTTCATTTCTTGGATTTCTGAAGGTTAGGAGAGTGAATATCTACATCGAGATACCCGCTATAAAAGTATAAGAGGTTGCGTAAGTTATAATTACCCTTTATATTAAAATATAGACCGAAAAACCAGTTTTAGGTGTTTTCTGGATACCATGGCTTTTTTTCGTGACATTAAGACGACGAAGGTCAGACATTTGATATCCTAATACATTAAAAAAAATATTCAATTCACTGACATTTAGATGGCTAATTAAAGATATATCATAAATTTCATACCGATTTCAACAGAGTTACAGCATTAAAAGCAAAGGATGAGATAAATTTAACAAGAAAATATTAAACCTATATATTTTTAAAATTACCAAAAAAACTTACGTTAAATTTATGTCACGTATCTTCGTAGGGGAAGTAGTTTTTATCATATTCGAATATGAATATAAAGTTTGCTAAAACTACTACTCCTACGAAAATAAACGCCAAAAACAACTTAATAGAACATTAAACTAGCTTTAATTTGAGTATTATTAGACTTCTGTGCGTAATATGGTTTTACTTATTTTCCGAATAACAATAAATCAATTTATTTTAGAAAATATCTGCCAGCGCTCAAATTAAAGCTAGTTAAATTTACTATAAAATAGTTAATAATGTTTATCTTTGTAGGACTTGTAGTTTTTATGATATTTGAAAAACTTTTTTTTTTTTATTTATTTATTGATATTTACAACTGTATAAAAAAATACAACCAGTAAATTTGATCATAATGACATAATGATATGATACAGGATGTAGAGAAACTACCCAGTAGTAGAACTCTAAAAACAGTTTACAATATAAGGTCACGAGGCCATCTTCTTTTCAGGCGCCTCGGAGGATTACCAGGAATGGAAGAGGAAGCAAGGTTAGAAACGAGATGGTTTGGGTGGTTAGGGAGTTTATTATGGAAGGAATAATATCGGGTTCGGGCTAGATCGGTTACATAAGGAACATTTAGGTCTTTATGGATGGTTTTATTAGTAACAAAATAAGGAGCATTGAGGATTTTGGATTGTAAGGATTGGATACGAGAGGAATTCGAAGGTTTAGTGGAGCCCCAAAGTTCAACTCCGTATCTCCAGATGGGCCTTATTATTATCATGTAGATCAGTCTTTTGTAATGAGTTGGAAGTTTCGACCGTTTGTCTAGTAAGTACTGTAATAGTCGAAATCTGCGTGCAGTTTCCTGTCTTTTCAGTCTTGTGTGAGGATTCCAGGTTAATCTTTTGTCAAGGTGTTGTCCAAGATAACGAATCTGTTCTACAGGGGGTAAGAGCCACATTATTAAAGTATACTGTAGGGCAGTCGGCAGGTTTACGACGAAGAGTAAATGTGATCTGTTGGGATTTATTTGACAAAATGTTGGATTTTTGAAAAAATATATCTCTAGATCCATAAGACGCACATGTCTGCCAACACTCAAAAATGAAGGAAATTTAACTTCTATAAAGTAATTTATGGCACTTATCTTCATAGGGGTTGTAGTTTTTATTATATTCACATATGAATGAAAATTTGTCCGAACAATTATAAATCAATTTATTTTAGAAAATATCGTGAAAACTACTATTTCTACGTAGGTCAAGGTCATAAACTACTTTATATTAAATTGAAGTAGCTTTAATTTGAGTCCTAATACGCATCTGTAGGTCGAATAACTTTTTTATTATTAGTTTCTCAAAATAAATTCACTAACTACTGATTTTTCAAAGAATTCTTTATAAAATGTTGCTTTTTAAAAAGCACTATTGAGCGTAAACAGGTCTATTAGAGCTGATGTTTTAGCAAAGTTACTCTACTTTAAATAATGTTCTCTTTGGTTTTCTAATGTTTTGGGTAGTTTTCAACATATAAAAATCCGAATGAAAATTGTATTTATTTTTTTTAATTTTTTAGCATTATGTGATGCTCTGTATTTTTATATCTTGGTTACATATTCTATTTTAATGTACTATAAAGTGGTTTATGGCGTTTATCTTCGTAGGAATAGCAGCTTTCGTGATACTTGCTAAAATAAATTTATTTATAGTTGTTCGTACAAAATTTCATACGTAGTATTCATATTCATACGAATATCATAAAAACTACTACCCCTACGAAGATAAACGTAATAAGTTACACTATAGTACATTAAACTATATTTAATTTGAGTGTTATTTGAAATCTGGTACGTCTAATGGTTCCAGAGATATATATTTTAGTACATTCTGTAGATTTTTAAGTAAAGTCGCTTTTTTAAAAGCTATATACTCTGGGAACTATTGGACGTAATTAGCTCTATTAGGGCTCATATTTTAGCAAAGTTACCCTACTTTAAATTATGATCTCTTAGGTTTTCTGGTGTTGTTGGTAGTTTTCAAGATATAGAACTCCGAATGAAAATTTGTATTTATTTTATAGCATTATGTGATGCGCTCACTGCTCTGGATGTTTATATCTTGTTACAAATTCTTTTATACTTTTTTTAGATTTCAATATTTTTTTTTTTTTGGTTTTGTAAATAAAAATAAAATGGTTTTGTAAATAATATTTTTATATATATTTAGAGTTATGCGCCAATGTTTTATTTTGATTATAAATGTTTTCGAACTGGATAAATACAGGATTTCGGTAGCTTCCGGGGGACATTCCCAGGTCCTTAACCTAAGATTTAAAAATACAGAGTACATATTGCAGAAAACTTTATGTCTTACATATGTAACAAAAGAACATTACATTTTTATTTATATAAACAGTGAGAGAGCAGGGATATCAAAAATCGGCTATATATAAGCAAGTATTCATCCAATTTAGTTAATTTTTTTTTTATTCTCTCATATGCAAATATCTATATATTTTGAGTTATGTGCCAATACTTTTTAATGTTTATCATCTCCAGTCCCATATCACAATCCTCGAAGAATGGTGTCGAAATTGGAGGATAAAGATAAATCCCAACAAATCACATTTACTCTTCGTCGTAACCTGCCGACTGCCCTACAGTATACTTTAATAATGTGGCTCTTACCCCTGTAGAACAGATTCGTTATCTTGAACTACATCTTGACAAACGACTAACCTGGAATCCTCACACAAGACTGAAAAGACAGGAAACTGCACGCAGATTCCGACTATTACAGCACTTACTAGACAAACGGTCCAAACTTCCAACTCATTACAAAAGACTGATCTACATGACTATAATAAGCCCCATCTGGACATACGGAGTTGAGCTTTGGGGCTCCACTAAACCTTCGAATTCCTCTCGTATCCAATCTTTACAATCCAAAATCCTCAATGCTCCTTATTTTGTTATTAATAAAACCATCCATAAAGACCTAAATGTTCCTTATGTAACCGATCTAGCCCGAACCCGATATTATTCCTTCCATAATAAACTCCCTAACCACCCAAACCCACTCGTTTCTAACCTTGCTTCCTCTTCCATTCCTGGCAATCCTCCGAGGCGCCTGAAAAGAAGATGGCCTCGTGACCTTATATTGTAAACTTTTTTTAGAGTTCTACTACTGGGTAGTTTCTCTACATCCTGTATCATATCATTATGTCATTATGATCAAATTTACTGGTTGTATTTTTTTATACAGTTGTAAATATCAACAAATAAATTAAAAAAAAAAATGTTTATCATATTTTGTTCTACTGAATAAATCCCGGATTTCAATAGTTAAGAACCTTTCCAGGACAATAATGAACATTAAAATAAAAAAGAGTATAAATCATAACTGAAACGCTCAAATACCATTTTTCAAAAAAATTAAATATCAGAAATTTTTACCTATATTTATTTGGAGTTTTTTTTTTTTAGTACGATACCATTGTGTACATAATCATGCATGAGTTCTTTGCATTTTATCCAATCCTATGTCAATACAACTTTTGGCAAGCTGAATATCTCTTCGTTGACCCTACATTATTTACTATATTACACCTAAATATTACACAATATTTTTTAATTTTTATCATATTTTTTTCTAATGAATAAATCCCAGATTTCAATAGATAAGAACCATCCAAGAAAAACAATGAACTTAAAAAAAAAGTGTACAAATTAGTCAAGAACTCTAGAGATCTGTAATGACCCAAAAAACGAACATTACATTGTTATTTATATAGTCAATGAGAACAGGGATATCAAAAATCAGCTATATCTTCACAAGTACATATCCAATTTAGGAAATTCCGAGATCTATCATATTGCCTCATATGCAAAAATCTATAGATTTTCATGTATGTTCTAGTAATTTTTAATTTTAATCATAATTTTATATCAACTTAAGAAATAAGTAACGACTGCAAAATTACATTTATTTATTTTTTTAAATATGTATTAAATCCCACCAAATCACATTTACCCTTCGACGTAAACCCATGACCTCTTCCCCTACAATATCCTTAATAATACCCCACTTATTCCTGTCGAACAGATCCGTTACTTAGGACTACATCTCGACAAACGACAGACATGGAATCCTTTTACAAGACTAAAACGACAAGAAACTGCTCGTAGATTCCGACTATTGCAAAATTTACTAGACAAACTGCCTAAATTTCCAATCCATTACAAAAGATTGATCTACATGACTATTATGAGACCTATCTGGACATACGGAGTTCGGCTTTGGGGCTCCACTAAACCATCAAATTCCTCCAGAATCCAATCCTTACAGTCCAAAATCCTTCGTAAAATCCTCATTGCTCCTTACTTTGTCACAAATCAAGTCATCCTTCAGGACCTCAATGTTCCATATGTTGCCGATTTGGCCAGAACCAGATACCGTTCCTTCCATAATAAACTTCTCAACCACCCAAATCCACTTGTTTCTAACCTGGCTTCTCCTTCATTATCTAATAATCCTCCTAGGCGTCTGAAAAGGAGATGGCCTCGAAATCTTCTCCTTTAGAAACGTTATTGGAGTTCTATCAGTGGGTAGATTCTCCACATGTTTTTATCATGTCACTATGTCACCTACAGCGAATTTACTTGTTGTATATATGTGTATACAGTTGTAAATAACAATAAATAAACTATTAAAAAAAAAAAATTGTATGAACACAATTTAATTAAATATATTTTTTAATTTAGATATTACGCCCTTATAAGGGTAAAAATTAGTTTCAGATAAAGAGAAAAAAAAGATCCTTAAACCACTGCCAAGTTTAGTGTAGATTGGTTGAGTCATGGTGAAGTTGTTTCTATATTTTAGATTTATCAAAAAAAACTCAAAGACACGTAAAACAAACATTTTGAGCTAATAAATTTTATTTTCCGATTTTTTTCGTATTTAAGTGTTTTTGGAGATGCTAAACATGAGTATCAACTTTGTTTCACTTATAAAAAATATTTTACTACACTTTGATGGGTCAGTCATTCTGAATTGGTTTACTAACAGAGAGGGTAGTTTTATTAAAATTATTCATATTTTATGTAGTATATTCATAACAATATCATATATAATCAAAGAATAAGAAAACATCAGCTAAATCGGACCAGTAATAACTATTATACAGCGAAGTTACTGTTATCATTTTTGTTACTATAGTTACCGTCTTATCACTTCATCTATATATTAATCGATTGATAGCAATAGCGAGTATTTAAACAATCTTTTGAATTATTCAAGCGATTTACATGCAATTTTTTCAAAATGTTCCCTTTCTCTATGGGAAGGTTATAAGATAATGAAATCCCCGAATTTTCGAGTTCAAAATAAATTTGTACGAAATTGAGGATGGGTTTTTTCACTGTTATTTTAAATCAATCGATTCGGCTCTTCCTGAACAATAAGAAGTATTATTTATTAAAAGTATTACTGATTCTATTAAGCTATACTTTTTTTTTTTTTTTTCAGAATCCCTTTAATCAGAACTAAAACATAATATTCATGAATATATACATATGAGTATAAGGTCTAGGCTGTTAGCAGGGCTACATTAAAAGGAGACTTTGCAGAGATGAGATGGGATGAATTTGAGTTCATGGAGGTGAATCAAGTGTTGGGGTCCGCTTGAGGGTTGTGAAGGCACTATAACTAAAACTAAAAACTAAGGTCATTCGTAAAAAAAAATAATAATTTTAGAATAATAATAGTAGAATCGATTTACATCTCAGAAAATATAAATTATACGGTAAATTTCAAATCAGATTCTAAAGGACTAAACCACCATTATTCTGAAATTTTAAGCAAAATAAATATGTAATTATTATAAAAAAGTTGGTAAATTGATAAAGGTTCAAGTTCTTAAATTGTACAGAAGTATTTATAATATATATACACTTAAAAAAGCATGTATAGGTGAGTAAATATGTGAAAAAATAAAATAGAGAGGGAGCTATATGTATGATAAAAAAAATTACATATATAATAAGAATATAGTAATAATGGAATTAAAAAATGTTAAGTTATAAGCAAATGAATTAAAAGATATTAAATGTAAATTAGTGATAATAAAAAAAATATTTTTAATTATAACGTGATAACAGAGTCCTAACCTGTTGAATGTAGGTTCTGTTATAAATGATGATTATAAGTGAAAAAGAGGGGATTATTTGTATAAAAAAGATTTTAAATTTAAGATATTTTTGAAGTTGTTATGATGTTATTTTAATATTTAATTTATTTTAAAGATGTGACATGGGAAATTAGCCTGCAAA